>NC_091549.1:24280952-24288452 GCF_042767895.1 Penaeus vannamei
TCAGCCATGTCTAAAAATATCTAGATTTATTCCGTGATTTGAATTAAGACATAATAGTGCAGATTATCAGACTGTATAAACCTTATTTACATTGGTAAACTTTTGTGACCTGCATGATATAATTTCAAAATTTCATTAAAAAAAAGCTTACTTCAAAAGCATATGTTATTCTTATTTCAAATGGCATTTGTAAGGCATTTGATGCTTTGTCCAAGAAATATAAAATAAAGCCTCTGATTTGTTAGGTCATTCAGGCATTTCAGGAAAGCTCAAACATCCTCATATGCAGAATTGGGCCAAATCTCATTTCGACAGTCAAGTTCAGTATGTTGTTTATAGATCTAATAAATGCTGATTATTGCAATTAAAGAATGATGTTCCTCACGCGTCTATACTTTGGACTGTTTTCTTCATTTTTAGATAATCTTAAATGTGCTATTTACTGATGACAGCGTTATACATGTATTTGGTGAAAACATATATGTGATGATTGAATCGGACACTGCTGAATTGATGAACGCCAGTCGTTGGATAACGTATGGAGTCATAGTATTCTGAGCAGTTGAAAGTCCCATATAATTTTAATTGTAACCCCCAGTTTATATTGTTTACTATTTGACAACCAAAAAGTTATGAGAGGAAAAAGGCTTAACACGACCACAATCCACATTGGCATACCCATATACATAATATTCAAGGTAAGGTAGACCGACAGTGTTGCCTTATTCAGCTGACAAAATCCTCAGTCTAGTCTATCAGCGTATCATCATTTTATATACGGGCATTTTTTTTTTTTTTTTTTTGGTGGGAGGGGGGTAAGCAAGACAACTCTAAAATAGAGTCATACAATCACACTAATGACTCTTTCAAATACTTGAATCTCCTAAGACTTGACATGAATATATACATTTGTGCAACATACGTTTTCATATCTGCTCATCAGTCACAAATTGGACTATTGATTTTTTTCAGAATAATTTTCATTGGCTTTAGAAACAATAGATTGCTAAACATCCCTTTATTCCAGTAAGTCAAGTCAAGCCTTGTTTATTTTTTTTATGGAACCATTTCCCCCAAGCAATTAGGGAAATGTGTAATTTTAACACGGCTAAAAAGAAACCAGTAATGTTTGAAGTAATGCTGTCAACCATGAAAATTACTTACTGTAATCATATGTACGACTTTGAGTGGTGATGTTAATAACAAGTTACACACTTCTGATTTACACATATTAAAGTTTTGTTTACATAATTTGCTGTTAACCAACTTTGCTGTTTGTAAAAGACATTAACCCGATATCTTTCCTCTCCTAAACATTCTCCTATAATCAGAGTACTGTATAAAGGCAGTTGAGTTAATTTACCTGAATTTGTTGAAGTTAAAAGTGTTTCAGGTAGAGAGAGAGAGAGAGAGAGAGAGAGAGAGAGGGAGAGGGAGAGGGAGAGGGAGAGGGAGAGGGAGAGGGAGAGGGAGAGGGAGAGGGAGAGGGAGAGGGAGAGGGAGAGGGAGAGAGAGAGAGAGAAGAGGGGGGAGGGGAGGTTAGAGACCTCTAGATATCTGGAATGACGTATGGGTTGGCATGTAGGTGGGTAAGTAAACAGCGCAATAAAACAAATTAACGGCGACAGCAACAAAGTGGTAGGAAAAAGAGAAAAAATCCATAATAAATAAATAAATCAGAAATAATATTTGCCTTAAAAATCCGTTATAACAGAACCTGCACTAATTGATGACAGCAGATAGTGCAAGGGATTAAATGGATCAGAGCCCGGATATGAAGTTTGCGCTCGAAGCTCAGCAACTGCACTTGTTCCTCTTGGTTTTCCTTTGTTTTTTATATATTTTAGTCACCTTGGCTGCCTTTGATTTTATATTACTATCGAAATAACATTAGTGGTGGAGTTAAGAACAGTATTTATTTTAATGATACTAATAATGATAGTAAGATGTTACTAGTCACGATAACGGTAATAACAATAATGATGAAAATGGCGATTAATAATAAAGAGAATGTTAATATTAACAATGATACCAACACATTTAAGAAAACGAGTGCTGATATTATTTATATTTTCCCTGCTAACATTCCACACCTAGAGCGCACATATCTTAATAACATCGACAGGTATAGCAAGTTCTACACTTCAAGAGGCTATACTGAATCAGAATTACAAATCCTTTGAATCTCTGGCTTACGCAGGTGAGCGTTCACAAAATACTCTTTCTAAAATAGAGAACATGTGTTTTTTCTTTCCTTCTTTTTTGTGAATGTTTTACATGTATTCCTGGAAAGATAAAAGGGAATGATAAAAAGAAAGAATGGAGGATAGAAAAAGGATACTCGAAAAAAAAGTTACTGAGAACTCCCTCCAGCGAAAGATTTTTACACCTGTGTTTTCCCCGTACTAGCCTACACTTCCAAGTTCACAGGCCAGCGTTGCCAATGTTCGAAGTGTCAGGTTTGTCACTTTCTTCCGAGACATGTGCCAGTAAGAAGAAGACAAGTGATTCGGAAACATGAAGTGTGTGTGTGTGTGTGTGTGTGTGTGTGTGTGTGTGTGTGTGTGTGTGTGTGTGTGTGTGTGTGTGTGTGTGTGTGTGTGTGTGTGTGTGTGTGTGTGTGTGTGTGTGTGTGTGTGTGTGTGCTTATGTATGTCTATATATATGTACATATAAATACATTCATATATATATATATATATATATATATATATATATATATATATTTATTTATTTATACGTACATACATACATACATACATATATATATATATATATATATATATATATATATATATACATATTATGCATCTACATATATAAATATGTATAAATATTATGCATATGTATATATAAATATGTATATATATTTGGTAATTTTCTATATTACCTTCGCCTCACCGATATCGACGATTTTGGTATCGTTGAATTCCTCTCACTGTCCACATTCCAAATATGTAGGTTTTATTACGCGGAAACCCCCCGTTAGCGACAAACTTGGCCCCGATAGCAAGGGAGGGCATGGAAGGTTCTAGAGAAAATCGAGGTTAAATAACAATAATAATATAACCCACAGTGAAAATAACCATGGTTATTCATATGACTTTCCATTGCAGGGGGCTGTGCCCCCTGCGATCCCCCTGGGGGGGCTGTCGCCCCCTAACCCCCGCCGAGGAAACAAAACCTCCACCACGTATTCCCGGCAGGCTAGAGCGTTACACAATTCTCGTCGATCGCGGAGCGGCGGACGTATTACATTTACCTCGTAACATTCCCACTAAATCAGCATACTAACCTTGACATAGTCAGTATTGTATACAGACACGATTGTAGTATAATCAGGATGAACAGAGTATACCATGAACAGAAGAGCGCCCTCGTCGGCGGGTTTTGGGCCTCTCGATGTTACGCCGATGGTCTCAAGGTCGAGTTTCCCGTCCCCTGGAACCACGATTTTCGAAATCCTAACCGAAATAACCGTCGCCTTCAGTACTTCGCCATGGCCGCCGCGATGACAGTGTGAAGGGTGCTCCTACTCCCGAGATGGATTTTCTGCGCGAGGTAGCAACAAGCCAGGATGAGATTCTGCGTGAAGGGAGCACCCTCTCTACTATCGTCGGCATTCATCAATCAGGTTAATACCTTAAAAATCCTAGGTTATTGTAGGTTATCGGCTCCGCGTCTAGTTCGTGAATACGTGGTGGAGATTTTGTTTCCTCGGCGGGGGTTGGGGGCGGCAGCCACCCCCCCCCCCATGGGGGGGAAAGTCATGTAAATAACGATGGACATTTTCACTGTGGGTTATATTATTAGGGTAATTTTCTATATTACGTCCGCCGCTCCGGCCGCCGATCGGACATCGTCGCCCCCGATATAGTGCCCAAGTTTGCCGCTAACGGGGGGTTTCCGCGCAATAAAACCTACATATTTGGATTGTGGACAGTGAGAGGAATCCAACGATACCAAAATCGTCGATATCGGTGTGGCGAAGGTAATATAGAAAATTACCATATATTTACATATTTAGATATATTTACATATATATTTATGTATATATTTATATACCCACACACACATAAATAAATAAATAAATACATATATATATATATATATATATATATATATACATACATATATACACACACACACACACACACACGCACACACACACACACACACACACACACACACACACACACACACACACACACAAACACACACACACACACACATATATATGTATATTTTTATTATATATGTGTATATATGTGTGAGTGTGTGTCCGTATATATATGTATGTATTTGTATATATATATATATATATATATATATATATATATATATATATATATATTTATTTATGCATATATATATACAATATATATATATATATATATTTTATACATATATATATATATATATATATATATATATATATATATATATATATATATATATATGTATATATTGTATATGTGTGTATATATATGTGTGTGTGCGAGTCTGTATAATAAAAATATATATAATTGTATATGTATATATTTATATATTTATACACACACAGAGAAACATAGACAGACACACAAACACACACACACACATAGATGTATGCACATATATATATATATATATATATATATATATATATATATATATATATATATATTTATATATATATATATATATATATATATATATATATATATATATATATATATATATATATATATATATATATAACAAATAATGTGCATAACTAAACGTTTCAGGCGTAATTCAACCATTTCCAATTTGATACTGACATTCAATTGATTAATTACATACATACATAAATTTTACAAATCGATAACTGCTGGTGGACCAAACTAAAGATTGATCTATGTTACGCTAAGAACATTGAAATGAGCACAGCAAATGCAATATACATCAGAAAATTATGATATGTACACTCATAAGAATAATGCAAAGGTTATTAGAATAATTAACTAATGCTACGGTATATCAAAAAATGAAATACAGTTAATATCAAAATGATAAATATGACAGCTTTTATCAAAAACAAGTTATATACAGGTAATATTAATTAGCATAGACTTTTCCTGTCTTTCTTTTTTGTTTAGTAAATTTACCACCCACTAGGAGAAGGAACGGCTTTCGCAGAAGCCACCCGTGAGTGGATCACTATCTCAGTGATTTTTCTTTTTTAATGAAAGGAATGAACTTTGTTTACTGAGGTGACGAAGCATGGAAACTTCGTCTCTTGGGTACGGTCGAACTTGGCTGAGAGATCAGCCAGTGATGGCTGCCTGGGACACAGGGCAGAAGCCGCCCATCTCCGACGATAGAAGGCGGGAACAGCCTTAGCCCAGATGGCCGCCAGGAACCGCCCGTCCACGACGTTCCGAAGCCGCGAAGACCCTCGCTGACGGTCCCTTAGTAAGGATCGCTCCGGCGTTCTTCCACCGAGGCAGCAATTGCTGAAGTGGGCTGTAGGGCCTGTGGCGGAGGCCCCAAACTCACCTTGACGCCTCGTGCCGTACAGTAGGTGGTCGACCTCAGCAAGTACTAGCCGGAGCCTACCGAACGTCAGGAGAAAAGTGGGCGCCGCAAACAGCCCCACACCGACGTCGCACCATGGTGATGCAGCACCAGCAGGATCCCGGGAGGGATGACGGTGGTTGCCTCGTCACGCCGACGACGAAACTGCCCCTGCAGAGGTGTGACCCGCCTCCCGGCGACCGCAGACATTTCATAGCAGTCCTTCAGTAGGCTGGTTCGAGAGAGCTTGAAGCCGTCAAGAAGAGATCCTGTGTAAATAGTATCCTTAGTAGGTGGCAGCTCGCGCAGGAGCTGTGTCGCTGTCCTTTGGTGGGGAGAGAGATGATGAGATGTTGTCGCTGCGGCCGCTGGGAGAAGAGTGGTTAGCAGACATTATGTATAACAGCCGGAGTGGCACAGTTATCAAAATTGAAAGAAGAATGTGAATATTCAACAAGAAACAAAGGTGAAGGAGGTAAGCGGGAGAGCCTGCATACTGTTTTGTGTCATAAAATCATACTCCCAAACTTTGATTGAGTTTATTCTTACAAGGGTTAAATGAATCCAGAAAGAAAGATGAATTTACAATGTTACTAACAGATAATTATCAAAAAATCCTTGGGTTGGGTTGCGTACCAAGGACACGCGTACCATGAACCGCCAAGGGACGCAATGAAAGGGGCGGTTGTCTACCAAACCGTATCGTGAGAAAGAAAACCATCTATGTAAATATAAGGGAGACTAAAGTATATATGAACACTGTGTATGTGTGAGTGTGTGTGTGTGTGTGTGTGTGTGTGTGTGTGTGTGTGTGTGTGTGTGTGTGTGTGTGTGTGTGTGTGTGTGTGTGTGTGTGTGTGTGTAAATGAATATAATCATTTTAGTATGCGTTTCGCTGTGGGTGGATTGGTGCTGGAACATATGTATATTAATGTACAAATATGATATTTGCATATGTATTTACCTCTATTAGTACTCAAAGGGATTTACCGCATGTAAATATAACGTTTATGTATGTGTTTATGCAGATTTCTCCTTGAACTTGACGTTTTTAATATCTGTATTTCTGTTTTGCTGATGTATCATTTGATTTCATTGGCTGTCCGTCTCCCTGGTCACTTTTTAATTTGTAATTTCTGCAAGTATGTCTAATACATGGATATTCATACTCTAGCGTGGATATATAGTTATTAGAAACGTAAACGTATATACGCTATATAAGGAAAAGATTGAGGTTTAAACTTTTTCATATTTGTGTTTTTATATAAATATATTTTTTTCTTTTTTACTTTTTACCATGTATTATCATGATTGTAATTTCTATACTTTTGTCCTATTGCGATGTGCTTGGGGATGGATATTTAATTATTATTATTATTATTATTATTTTTTTTTTTTTACAGAAATATATTTATTGCGAGCTTCATATTCATTCTATTGTTTTCATTACTGCAGTTGCCAGTCATATAGGAATGAATTTCCCAAGAGGGGATTAATAGATAGAACTTTTGTCGCTTTTCCTAATTCCTTTTCCCCTCATTCCTTCCTTCATCTTCCCCTATCTCCTTTCCACCCTCTTCTGTTTTTCTCTCCAGTTTTCTTAATATTCCCTCTCTCCCTACTCCTCTTTCTTACCTCTGCTTCCACTTCCTCTCCCTGGAAACAACTTTGTCATATAGCGAATAGTGTTTTTCAGTATGATTCAGAGCAGCGGTTGTTAACCTTTTTAGTCACGGATCCCCTTTAGCCTTTCCCTGATACGCTCTTAAATCACTTGCATCCCCTGTGTGACACGCAATTTCTGCATTTTCTGAATAACAATTTCTGCAGTTCTGAATATTTCTTTCTGTAGCACATGTGCATACAATTGCCAGACCATAAAGCATTAAAGACATTTTACATTATTTAGTTATAAAAAAAAAACATTTATGGTTGAAGTCGTTTCACTTAGTTCAGGCACCA
>NC_091549.1:24320931-24330931 GCF_042767895.1 Penaeus vannamei
ACAGGTCCTGTGCCAGTCTCACGGTGCAGCCGTTGGTTAGACACATGGTCCCGCCAACAGTACCCCATGATCCGGCGCAAGGACCTATTACAAAAGGCATCAAGACGAGACTCCAGTGCACTGGATAATGTCCAGGTTTCACTACCGTAGAGCAAAACTGGCATTACCAGGGCCCTGAAAACCCGTAGCTTGGTCCTTCTGCACAGGTACCCGCATCTCCAAAAACTCTTGTCAAGAGAGTTTATGACCCCTGCTGCCAGGCCAATCCATCTGCTGACTTCATGGTCTGACAGCCCAGAGTTATGAACTGCACTACCAAGGTATGTAAAGCTCTCTGTGACTTCAATGTCCTCACCGCAAGCACGTACTGACTGAACAGGTTCTCCTAGCAAGTC
This sequence comes from Penaeus vannamei, assembly GCF_042767895.1. Lineage (NCBI taxonomy): Eukaryota > Metazoa > Arthropoda > Malacostraca > Decapoda > Penaeidae > Penaeus > Penaeus vannamei. The sequence goes on from NC_091549.1 coordinate 24,321,327, forward strand.
TCCAAAGTCCAGGATTTTGGTCTTGGTCCAGGTGACCTCTAGACCCAAGGGCTTTGCTTCATTACTTAATGAATTGAGGGCCACCACTAAGGTTTCCAAAGACTCAGAATCGCAACATCATCGGCAAAGTCAGGGTCTGTAACCTTAATATTGCCCAGTGTTACTCCACGACGGTTTTGAACAGTAGCTCTGCCTAATCTCCAGTCCATGCAAGTGTTGAAAAGGGTTGGTGCAAGAACATAGCCTTGCCTCACTCCAGAACTGCCAGGAAAGAAGCTCGACAGGCCCCCACCACACTTTACAGCACTTTCAGTACCAGTATATAGGTCTGCTGTTAGTTCAATAATCCTTGTTGGAATTCCTCTCAGTCTCAGGATCTCCCAGAGTGATTCCCAATGCACTGTATCGAACGCCTTCTTGAGGTCGATGTAGGCTGCAAGCAGCCCACGTCCGAACTCATGACGGCGCTCTACAATGACTCAAAGCGTAAGGATACGGTTTATTGTGGGCTTACCAGGAGTGAATCCGTATTGCTCTGGCCTCTGATGCCTTAGTAGATGGTCTCTAATACGCTTCACAAGGATGCGGGCAAGAACCTTGCCTGGTACACTGAGCAATGTGATGCCGCGGTGATTGCTGCAATCCCATCGGCCCCCCTTCCCCTTCCAGAGAGGGATGGCCATACCCCTCAACAGGTCAGAGGGAACGATACCGGACTGCCAAATGGCAGCCAGGACAACATGCAATCCCCGCATCATAGGTTCACCACCAGCCTTTAACAGTTCAGCTGGGATGCCGCAAATACCTGCTGCTTTACCACTCTTCAGCTTGGAGATAATGGGTGGGTCCGGCAGCGGAATCACGGCACTACCCACATCCAAGTTAACTGTTGGAGGGTCAACCTGATACAACTGCTCAAAGTACTCAGCCCAACGCTCCCTCACCGCAACAGGATCTGAGACGATCTGACCACCCATTAAGCGAACTGCAGCCACCTGTGAAGAGGGCTTGGAGTTCAGTTTTCTCAGGGCTTGGTATGCAGGATGAAGGTCATTTACTAAGAAATGGCCTTCAACCTCCTCAGCAAGATTCCTGATAAACTGTTCCTTGTCCCTTCTTAACAGAGACCGTGTTCTGCACACCTGAGAACGGTGTAAATCCCGATCCCCTGCCAGACAAGCCACACGGCAAGTATCAGTGGCTTTTAGTGTCTCCTGAGAGATTGAATTCTGTCTTGCTCTCGGGCGTTCTCCAATCGATTCTTGGGCTGCATCAAGCGTTTCACGCTTGAAGGTGTCCCACAGAAGTACAGGGTCCATCAGATTGTCAAGTTCTGTGAACCGATCAGAGATTGTCTCAGCAAACTTCCGAGCACACTCCCTCTCCTTCAGCCTGTCCAGATGAAACACCTTAGGGTGGTCATTGGGCTGCTGGGGAGTTTTGAAGTGTACCCGGAGGGTAGCCACAACCAATCTATGGTCAGTACCACAGAATTCAGCACTCCTATACACCCTGAAGTTCTGGAGGATCCTCCAACGAGTGCTAACGAGAATGTGGTCGATCTCCTTGACTGCATTACCCGCATTGCTGTACCATGTCCAACGATGTGGGTCTGGGCGCTGGTACCAGGAGCCAGAAATCCTCAATTTCTGGGACCTAGCAAAATCCCGGAAAAGGAGGGAATTCTTGTTCCCGACATCAACTGAACCATGAGGACCGACTGACATCTCATAGCCAGCTCGATTGCAGCCAGATACCGCATTGAAGTCACCCAGAACAATATGAATATCTTGCCAGGGACAACTGTCTGCCACAGATGCAAGTTTGGCATAGAACATCTCTTTCACATCAAGTTTACAAACATCAGTAGGAGCGTACACAGCAATAAGAGACATGAAGCTAAAAGACAGCTTCAGTCTCATTACCATTATACACTTATCGACTGGAATGACCTCTACCACCGAGGGATGGAGCCTACCGGAGACAGCTATGGCTACTCCCTGGAGATGGTGACCGTCGCTGCGGCCTGACCAGTAATAGGTGTAGCCACCTACACTGGTCGTGCTGCTGCCAGGTCTTCTCACCTCCAAGAGAGCAGCCACCCCTACTCTCATCCTCCCCAGTTCCCTCGATAGCAGGGGCAACCGATCATCCTGACGTAAAGAGCGGACGTTCCAAGCCTCCACCCTGACTTCCTGCCTGAGGTTAACCTCTGTCACCCCTGCCGACGCTGCCCCACTTAAAAGGCGGCAGGCTGTGGATCCCTTCATCCACCTGTGAGGTTTCCTAGGGCTGTGCCCCACAATTTTCATATTGGGCTGGCGGCTGCCAGAACAGAGGCAGGACGAGGAGCTCCCATTCCTATTCCGCGCCCCAGCAGCCACCCTTCCAACAGGGCCCGCAGCCCGCCTCTCTCGCTGGGTAGGAGGAACATCACCCCTCCCCCCAGCATTTCCAATGAAGTGTGACGCTGCCAGTGGGTTATTCTCTGGGGGGAGGAGGACTGGCAAGGCCCACCTCCCCCGAGCCTCCCATTGACCCCAGGGGGCTTAAGGGCAGGAGTTAGTACAGGGCCAGGGCGTGTCCACACGCCGGTGGGCCATGACCCTGTACCTCTGGGGCCTTCTGCTGCTCCGAGATCCCCTACAGTTCAGCCTGGGACCGCAAGGTGCCAGTTTCCATAGGTGGCCACGAGGAGGCACTACAGAAGTCTCGATGATGGAGAGGCTATGAACTGGCAGGGGAGACTTATGCAGCGCTGCTCCCTTTTTCGCACAAGGCCAGCCAGCAGTGGCAGCTGCAAGCGAGAAGGCATGCAAGCACTTAACACTATCTAGGCTACCACACCATTGCTTCACACCACCCTGCGCATGAAGCACCCACCCATATATATATATATATATATATATATATATATATATATATATATATATATATATGTATGTATGTATATATCAATCTGTAGATCAGTATATATATATATATATATATATATATATATATATATATATATATATATATATACATATATATATATATATATATATATCTATATATATATATACATATATATATATATATATATATATATATATATATATATATATATATATATATATATATATATATATATATATATATATATATATATATATATATATATATAACGTTATCATTATCATCAGTTTTCATCCCAATGCCATTTTAAAATGTAAATCATATAACTAGAGAAATATAATACCACGAAATAATAATTTCGTCCATCCACGTAAAAATCTGCCTTTCTTGACACTGCAGTCCGCTGAAAGGGATTTATATATGATCAGAAGTGGACGCCGACGCAGTGAAAAAGGTGACTGACCTTCGGGGCAGATTTATAGATTCAGAAGAAGCCTTTAAATTTCGTGAGGCGACGGTAGGCTTTGGAAGTGCCGTCTTCATTTATCATGCGACACTATGCGCATTTTTTTTTTTTTTTTTTGCCTACTTTAATGTCGTATTGTACTCTTGAAGAAGCTATTAAAATGTTATGTATTTGTCTTTTACATAAATATTTAGAATATTGTTTTTGCTTTTATTGGGTATATTGTTAGTTTTTTATGCCAATTAACAAGGATCTTCCATTAGTCTTCTGAAGTTTTGCGTATTTCTGTTCATCTCTCTGAACAGCGTTTACAGTCCTTTGATTATAATATGAGGCATTGGTGTCAATCATTTTTGACGGTCGTATTTCAGTTCTATTAATCGTCTGAGGGTCAAGGCTACTTATCAAGAAGCATGGATGAATATATTTTAACAGAGCTATTAATTGTTCGCTTGAAGGAAATAGTCGAGTCCCGAGATTTTATTTATTTATTTATCTTATTTTTGAGTACTACATGAATTCTCTGACTTCCTGTGCCCACCAACATTCTCACCATAACATTCGTCTTCAAACCTCCAAACCCTCAATCTTCTATCCCTACCCATGAATCTTCACACTCTGCTTCCTCACTTCTTACCAAGGAGCTTATGTTTGGCTAGCGTTGGTTAGTTACTTTGTTTCTTTCCGTGTCGTTGGTTAGCAAGATGACTCAAAAAGTAAAAAAAAAATAATAATAATAATAATAAAAATAAAAAAATAAAATAAAATAAAAATAAATAAATAAATAAATAACCAGAGCAGGTATGCCTTAGCTCTACTTAGATGTCATTAAATTTTGATCCGTATCAAGGGATTTTTTTTAATGATTGCATCAATTACCCCTAATGCATACTACCTGACAGTCATCATTAATACATCCATAGTCACCGGTGTCTACCCATCACTTTGGGAACATGGTATCATCACACCTATTTATAAATCCGGTGATACAGACGAAATAAATAATTATCGACCCATCACAATACTGCCGGTAATATCTAAAGTACTCGAGAAAATAGTCGCGAACCAATTAACAGCATTTTTGGAAGAGAACAGCCTTATATCAAACACGCAACACGGGTTTAGAAGTAAATTATCAACCGAAACAGCGTTACTAAAAATCACAAACGAAATTTATAACAACATAGACAACAACCAGATAAATCTGCTCACTTTGTGTGACTTATCTAAGGCCGTTGACAGCATCAGCCACGAAATCCTTCTCAACAAACTTACAAATCACGGGATTGATAACTTTTGGTTTAAAGATTACTTGTCCGCGAGAACTCAATCAGTCAAAATTCATGAAAAAGTATCATCAAAGAAACAAGTTTCGTTCGGTGTTCCACAAGGCTCCATCCTAGGCCCAATCTTATTCACTATTTTCATCAATGATCTGTCGTCAATTGCAAAAGACTGTCTTCTTATTCAGTACGCTGATGACTCTCAATTTCTCCACGCTGCCTCTGTTAACAATTTAAATGAGTTAATAGGGAAAGCTAAACAAAGCCTAACAGAAGCAAAACAATACTTTGAAATAAATGGTCTGAAACTAAATCCACAGAAAACACAATGTATTTTCATAGGCAGCCGTCAGAACATTGCAAAAATACCCACAGATACAATGATAGAATTCCAGGGCTGCTACATCAAATCCAGCACAACAGTAAAAAATCTAAGAGTTTACATAGACAGATACATGACATTTGAGACAAACATTGACCACATCTACAAGAAAGTAATGGGCTAATCCGAGGACTGGTGACTTGGAACCAATTACCCGAAAATGTAAGAAATATTTCCAACCAAAAGACATTTAAAACAAAAGTGAAAGAACATCTACTGAAATATCAATGACATCAGGCGCATAAACATCAAGCCCAACACGATATTTCAATCACATATGGTATTATTGTTATGTGTATTTTTGTTCCACAAGCATTGTATAATATCTATGTTCTTAGCACCCTATTGCATTGTGTAAACACCTTATATGTAAAGAGAATACCCATTGTAATTAATGGAATAAAGTATTTGAATTAATGCCTAAATCATCAACATTATAATTATTATAATTATTATTATCTTATTATCATTATCATATTATCATCATCATCATCATCATCATCATCATCATCATCATCATCATCATTTTATTACTATCAATATCCTTTCATTTATCATTACCTCCGCCAAGGAGGTTATGATTTAGGTAACTTTGGTTAGTTTGGATAGCAGGATTAGCAGGATAAAAACTTAAGAACAAATTTCTATGAATTCTTTACCAGAGGTGTGTCATAGCCCAAGACAAATGGTATTAAATTTTGGCGGTAATCCAGAACAATATCCGGATCCAGTAATTTTTAAACGAATACATTGGCATTGCGAGATCAGGACAACTTAAACTTTTTGGCGCTTACATTATCATCATCATCATCATTATCATCATTGTTTATTTATTCTTTATGTAATTTTTCAAGTGTGAATATTTTCATTGCATCAGTGACCTTATTACCCTAGCGGAGAAAAGAAAGGCTTTGTTTATTCTTCTCCCTTTTTATACTTCCTATAGTATATATGTGTGTGTGTGTGTGTGTTATATATATGTATATATGCTTATATGATATATATGTGTGTGTGTGTTATAAATATGTATGTATGCATATATAATATATAAATATGTGTGTGTGTGTGTGTGTGTGTGTGTGTGTGTGTGTGTGTGTGTGTGTGTGTGTGTGTGTGTGTGTGTGTGTGTGTGTGTGTGTGTGTGTGTACATATATACATACATGCATGCATAATATATATATATATATATATATATATATATATATATATATAATATAAATATATGTATAAGTGTATGTATTTTGCAGTATGAAGATTATATTACATTAATTGTTTCCTTTAAAACAAAGGAAATTATCATGATATTAACATTAAACATGCACCTGAGCATTGCCTGGAAGTATGTTATTCTAATTACATAAACCTCAATAATCTTTTAATAGAGTTATAAAAAAAAGTGAACCTGGTCTCAAAATCCAACTATGTCAATTTGCTGATGATTTTGCTGGTTTCTAATGAGCACGAGCCTGGACTTTGGTTTCTCTCGAGATGGCTAAGATTGCAGAATATTGCCAGGGAACTCTTTTTAAAAAATCCATTGAGGCTTTTTAGTAACCCTGATGTCTTTCGTTAGTGTTTTAAGCCTTTCCTTTTTTGGGGTAATATCTTGTCCCCGTCAAGCGTTTCAGCGTTCACGGGATAATTGTGTACAATAATATACATAAAGTAATGATAACAACAAATAATATATTTATTATGGTCTTTTTGTAGACTCCGTTTTGAGGTAAACGGATCATTTTATTATACTCCACCTAGAAACTGATATTAAGCGTTATGCCATTAGTATAAAATTGACGTGCATGCGTAAAGGAAACGATACAAAAACGCCATCGCTATGAGTTGTCTGCTCCGTCAGTGCAAGGGGGTGTAAAGGTTGGCTTTAATCTGCCGTTCTTATTTATTTTTATGCCGAGCAATTTGTCATTTATGGTAGCGTCAAAAGTTATAAAAAGGAAATTATATATATAGTTTGGTGTTGGGTTTATTCAATATGAGAAAACACATACAAAAAACACACGGAAAAGACAAAAGCATTAAATATAAAATAATGGTAAAAAAAAACAGGTACTTATTTCTTTGTTGTTGTTGTCCCTATCAGGTCACGAGCTCCGAGCCAACTGTCTGAGGAGCTCAGCAGTTGCTCCGAAGTCAATTGGTTTTGGCTTTATATTGTTCCTTCTGTTTAAGATTGCTTTGATTTTCATTTCACTTTCAGAATTAATTTTAATGCAATTGAAAACAAAAATAAAACAATTATATGAAAAAATACGAAAAACAATATGCAAATGATGGCGGGAAGCGAAGACTGCCTTCAAGACAGTCGTTGGTCGTGGGGAGATGGTGGCTTGCGCTCGTTCCTCGGCTCCTTGAGGGAGTTAGCGTCGCGTCTTGACGGAGTCCCTAAGGCTTCGGGAAAAAGCTGCCTTACTTCAGGAGCACAAGCCTGCCTGCATCACCAATGTGATATACATGCCTTTGGTCGGCGACTTTCAGGAAATTCCGAAATTTAAATATCATTCTCGTCAGTGATATCGGTAAAATAGGTTGATTCCCTCGCCGATTAGCAGTGAATCTAATAAGAAAGCCAGTAGGAGGGGGTCCAAGGAAGTGAAGTTTCCTTGTATGGGAAATAATAAGACAAGTAAGACTAGCTGAAGGTAGCAATGGGTAAGAGAAGTCAGTTCAGTAAAGGTAGTATGAAGTGCTTCTTGCAAGACGGGGACAGGAAGAGGGGAGCCACCCATTTGCCGAGTTTTTCCATGGGTATCGTATGAATATCGTTATTCTAATATTCATCTTTGCCGAAAAGGTTATGTCATCCGAATTACAGGGGGTGGAGGCATTTCCAATAATACCCCTTCTGGTTACGTCACAGCAGATAAAAATATGAGTAAAAAAAAAAAGCCCAAACAACAAAAATGGTACTGATAATATAATGCAATATTTCCAGAAAGTATGATATTTCATAATTCAATTCGTACTGATGTGTAAAGGCTTCGCAGAGCACCAGCGAAAATATTCTATTGAAAGTAAAACTGTTCAGAATTTTTTTTAGTTATATCATGGTCTTCCCTGAAACATGTCGTCAGGAACTTCAGCTGTATATTCATTTCTTTCACTTATCATGAACAATGTTCATATGTATACTTAATATTGTGTATCATTTCATGTTTAAATCCCAAATGTTTGTTTAATTACTCAAATAAGTAGGTTTCCTCAGGAAACTGAATGGAATAAGACACTAGATAGGGATTATTATTCAAAACATAAATTTACACAAACATCCCCTCTAGCCTTAACAGACTAAACACGGCTGTACATACAGTTCAGCTACTATGAAATCGGCTCGGCCGTAACGGACGAAACACGTGTGTTTGATTGTGATTGTGTACGTGGGTGAATGAGTGAGGGAGTGTGTGAGTGAGTGTGTGTGTGTATGTGTATGTGTGTGTGTGTGTGTGTGTGTGTGTGTGTGCGTGTGCGTGTGCGTGTGTGTGTGTGTGTGTGTGTGTGTGTGTGTGTGTGTGTGTGTGTGTGTGTGTGCGTGCGTGCGTGCGCGCGCGTGTGTGTGTACGTGCTTGTTGATATTTAAATAGAAAAAAAATGGAATACCACTCTGTGAAGGAACTACATCCCATCCCATTTTGCAAGCAAAGTGCCTTGGCCATTAATATGTAACCGCTGAAGTGTTGCACCAAATGCTCGCAAAGAGGAAGAAAGGAAAGAGTGTTAGTATCTTTTTTACTGTTGGCGATCCGGAATAGCTAACAGTAAGTCCATTCAGAGACGAAGAACAAGAAAAGCGGATTGACCTTTTTCTTCCTTCCCACATTCAAGCTAACCATCTTGCACTTCTTGAGAGGTAGAATGATACACAATAGAGACGGTGAATAAAGAAGGAAGGAATAAATCAAATCGACGAGAGAATTTAAATGGAGAAAGAGAGAGGGATAAAAATGATAATAAACCGATAGAAGAAGCTAATTGCCACACGGATCTGAAATATTCCTCTGCGAAAGGACAGCGGCTGAGCGACCTTTACAAATGCTTCGAAGAGTGACCCATTCAGCAACTGCAACTTTGCATTTTATGGTGACTTTATTTTTACTTGTTCCATGCATCAATTTATTTTTATTAGGAAGTTTCTTAGGATGGCAATCAGGAATCAGCACTAACATACATGGGCTTGACATGTAAATAAAAAAAAAATATCAGTTACACTGAATGTCTGGCCAGAAAAAAAATCATTGTGGGGATTTTGACCGAATTCAACAGGTAAGGATTTTTTTTAATACACAGAAACACGAATCTACTTTTATTGACCTGGATTTAGATGAAATTTGGTCTAATTTTACATGGTTAAATTAAGAATTAGATATAGAGTATGTTTACAATATTTATGTGTCTCTATATCTAACATTTTAGATATGGAACACAGTCTTGTGTTACCGATCTCTCTTTATACACCACTGGAATACGACACATACTATTGGTAACTGCTGAACTGTCTTTCCAAAATACGTTGTTGAGGACTTTCACTTTTGCCTTTTGGCAGTGATGGTTATTTTCGATATT
>NC_091549.1:24365931-24378431 GCF_042767895.1 Penaeus vannamei
TAATAATAATGATATTGATGATAATAATGATAATGACGATAATGATATGTTAATAATGATGATACTGATAATGATAATAAACACAATAATCTTATTAACAATAATAAAATTGATGATACTAATGATTATTATTATATATCAAGATTATTATGGAATTGATAAATTTAACAAAAAGGTTAATAATCATTAAATCAAGATAATAATGTCAAGAAAAACAAAATAACATGAATAATATCAATAATGATAATAATAACAATCGAAATTATAATATCAATAATGATAATAATCATCATCATCATCACCATGATAATGATAACAATAATTATAATAATAATAATGATGATGATGATAATGATAATTATAATGATAGTAGTTATAATAATAACAATGGTGATAATGTTAATCATAATAATAATGATGATAATGCTAATACTAATACTAATGATAATAATAACAATAATGATAATAATAATAATAATAATAACAGTAATAATAACAATGAAAAGATACAAAGAATGATGATAAAAGCAATAACGATAGTATTGATGATATTAGTAATAATGCTAAGATAACTATGATAATGATAACAATTATAATAACAGTAATGATAATAATGATTACCATCATAATAATAATCATATCAACGATAATGATAATAATATTGACAATAATGGAAATAACAGTAACAACAAAAATAATGATTATAATAATAATAATTATGATAAAGATGATAGTAAGATTAAGAATAACAATAACAATATTAATAATTATGATGATGATGATAACTAATGAAAAAAAGGAATATAATAATTATAGTAACATTATTTGTAATGATAATGATAATAATAATAATATTAATGAAAATAATAAAAAATATGTAATAATGAAATGATAATCATAATTACAGTGATAATAATAATGCCTATAATATATATACTATTATTATGGATTATAACAGAGACATTGATAAGATCAGAAATGAGGATAATGATAACTATAGTGATAATGATTGCAGTGATAAAGGGTATCAGTATGGTAATGGCGTTAATAATGACCACAGGAGTAAGAATTAATTAACAAATATTTTTATTATTATTTTTGCTATAACAATATTGATGATAATAATAATAATATATATTTTACCAATATCAATTTTAACAATAATGACAATGATAATATTGATGATAATAATGGTAATGATGATAATAATGATGATGAAATTATTGTAATAGTGATAGTAATAACAATAGTGATGATGATGATGATGATGATGATGATGATGATGATGATGATGATGATGATGATGATGATGATGATGATGATGATGATGATGATGATGATGATGATAATAATGATAATGATAATGATAATAACGATAACACTAATAATAACGCCAATATTAATAACACTGAATATAATAACTATAGTTATAACTATAATAATAATAATAATAATAACAATAATGACAATGATAATAATAATAATAATAATAATAACATCAATAATAATAATAATAGCAATAACAATAATAATGATAAAAAAATAACAACCATGCCAATAATAATAATGTTACAAAATTAACAACCATGCCAATAATAATAACAGTAATAATAAAGACAAAAATTAAGTTGATTATGATGGTGTTAACAATGATAGTAATAATAGTAATAAAATAAAAACACGAATAAAAGAAATAAGAAGAATAGTAATAACAATAATAGCAAAAGTGATAATGTAAGGAAAAATAATAATGAGTTCCAAGATAATAATGATAATAATGTCAACAATATTGATAATGATAATATTGGTAATAACAAACCTTATAAGAAAGATAATGATAATGGTAATAACAATGGGAATGACAGTATTAGTATCAATAATTATGATAATAATGGTGGTATAGTAATAATGACGATGATGATGACACTAATTGTAATGATAATAATAATATCAATGTTAAAAAAAATATATTAATACCAATAATAGATATACTAATGGTAATGATGAGGATAGGAATAATAATAATAATAATGATAATAATAATAATAATAGTAATAATGATACTAGTAAAAAGGAAAATAATAATGATGATTTTCATAATTACAATGATAATGATAACTTTGATTGAAATAAATAATAATAAAAAAATAATAATCATGATAATGACAATATTGATAATGATAATGCCAATGATAATAATGAAAATAATAATGATAATAATGACAATGGTAATAATAATGATTAATAATGATCATGACAATAATAATAATGAATAATAATAATAATGATCAAAATACCATGAGGAATGTGTGTAAAACTTCGCTATCAATACTCTAGTACGATTGGATAGCTGATGTCAATGGAGTTAGTTACATCCTGATTGCACACTCTTCTTTGTTGGTCGTGTGGTATGGGTGGTTTGGCAGCAGTCCTCCGGGTTCATACCTGGAGTAGGCCAGGTTCGAGGCCTGATATTATCTTTATTACTGTTACTGTTACCAATGTCATTATTACGGTTATCTTCATTATCTTTATTATTATCATTGAAATTGATACTACCATTATCATAATCATTACCGTTATCTTTACCTTTTTTATTATCATTACTAGCATTGTTATTATCATTATTACTGTTGTCATTATTAAAATTATTATCTATATTATGAAAGTCATTATCGTTACTTTATTAATAATCATCATACAAATAATTATAATGATAATAATAACATTAATGTTATTAATAATAATCATCATCATTGCGGAGCTAACGCCGACGGGGGCGCATAGCCGCGTCCACCCTTTGCTTGTACCTGCGAGGATCCCTCATGGCAAGTCGCCAGGCAGGGACTCGGCCCATCTCAAGCTCCTCACGACAGGTTTGATCGATCTGCCCAAGCCACGACTTCCTAGGTCGACCCACAGGCCTCCTGCACCTAAGGCTGTCTCGAACAGAGACAACCTGGTGGGCGGGATCATCCTGAGGGAAGCGAGCCAGGTGGTCGTAAAGCCTGAGTTGGCGATCACGGATTGTGCAGGTAATAGGTTCTGTGCCAGTCTCACGGTTTAACCGTTGGTTGGACAAATGGTCCCGCCAACAGTACCCCATGACCCGGCGCAAGGACCTATTACAAATGGCATCAAGTCGAGACTCCAAGGCGCAGGATAGTGTCCAGGTTTCACTACCGTATAGCAAACTGGCACTATCAGGGCCTTGAAGACACGAAGCTTGGTCCTTCTGCACAGGTACTGGTATCTCCAAATACTCTTATCGAGAGAGTTCATGACCTTTGCTGAGAGGCCAATCTGTCTGCTGACTTCATGGTCTTACAGCCCAGAGTTATGAACTACACTACCAAGGTATGTAAAGCTCTCTGTGATTTCAGTGTCCTCGCCGCAAGCACGTACCAACTGAATAGGTTCTAACATGTCCCCAAAGTCCTGGATCTTGGTCTTGGTCCAGGAGACCTCTAGACCCAAGGGCTTTGCTTCATTATTAAATGCATTAAGAGCAAGCACTAAGGATTCCAAAGACTCAGATAGAACGGCAACAGTATCAGCAAAGTCAAGGTCGGTAACCTTGATATTGCCCATAGTTGCTCCACAATGACTTTGAATAGTAGCTCTGCCCATTATCCAGTCCATGTAAGTGTTGAAAAGCGTTGGTGCAAGGACACAGCCTTGCCTCACTCCTGAATTAACAGGAAAGAAGCTTGACAGGCCCCCACCACTCTTTACAGCACCAGTATACAGACGTGCTATTAGTCCAATAATCCTTGTTGGAATTTCTCTCAGTCTCAAATCTCCCAGAGTGATTCCCGATGCACCGTATCGAATGCCTTCTTGAAGTCGATGTAGGCTGCAAGCAGCCCACGCCCGAACTCACGATGACGCTCTACAATGACTCAAAGTGCTAGGATACGGTCTATTGTTGACTTACCAGGAGTGAATCCAGATTGCTCCAGTCTCTGATGTCTCAGTAGGTGATTTCTGATACGTCTCAGAAGGATGTGGGCAAGAACCTTGCTTGGTATACTGAGCAGTGTGATGTCTCGGTGGTTGCTGCAGTCCCATCGGTCCCCCTTCCCCTTCCAGAGAGGGATGACCACACCCCTCAACAGGTCAGGGGGAACGGTACCAGACCGCCAGATGGCAGCCAGGACAACGTGCAACCTCCGCGCCATAGGATCACCACCAGCCTTTAACAGTTCAGCTGGGATGCCGCATATACCCGCTGCTTTACCACTCTTCAGCTTGGAGATCGCCTCCCTAAGTTCAGTTAGGGAGGGGGCATCCCCACTGATGGGTGGGTCCGGCAACGGAATCTCGGCACTACCCACATCCAGGTTAACTGTTGGTGGGTCAACCTGGTACAACTGCTCAAAATACTCAGCCCAACGCTCCCGCAATGCAACAGGATCTGAGATGATCTGACCACTTACTGAGCGAACTGCTGTCACCTGTGAAGAGGGCTTGGAGTTCAGCTTTCTCAGGGCTTGGTATGCAGGACGAAGGTCATTTACTAAGAAATGGCCTTCTACCTCCTCAGCAAGGTTCCTAATAAACTGTTCCTTGTCCCTTCTTAACAAAGACCGAGTTCTGCGCACCTGGGAACGGTGCAAATCTCGATCCCCTGCCAGACGAGCCGCACGACAAGCATCTGTGGCATCCAGTGTCTCCTGTGAGATGAAATTTCGCCTTGCTCTCGGGCGTTCACCAATCGTCTCTTGAGCTGCATCAAGCGTTTCACGTTTGAAGGTGTCCCACAGAAGTACAGGGTCCGTCAGATTTTCGAGCGCTGTGAAACGACCAGAGACTGCCTCAGCAAACCCCCGGGCACATTCCCCCTCCCTCAGCCTGTCCAAGTGAAACACCCTGGGGTGATCATTGGTCCGCTGGGGGGTTTTGAAATGGACTCGGAGGGTAGCCACAACCAATCTATGGTCAGTACCACAGAACTCGGCACTCCTATACACCCTGCAATTCTGGAGGATCCTCCATAATAATAATGATAATCACAATTATGATGTTAATAATAATAATTATGATGTTAAAATTAATGATAACATTAATAATGGTATTATTGGTTATAATGGTTATGCCAGTAATAATAACGATAATGATAATAATTAAAATGACAATGAAAAAAATAATGATCATGGAAATTATTACATTAGTAATAATAAAATTCGGACATGAATTAATATGATTACGTTCATATATTTCACTTCGAATATATCTCGCTCCCTCCCTCGCATGCACACACACACGCAAACCATCTCCATCCCACTAAAATTACGAAAATCTGAAATTATCTATTACCTTTTCATTCCCTCCATCTTCCTTTTGTTGGCTAAAATGGAAGTGATTTAGGACGATATGCATGCCTGCTTCCCAAAACACTACACAAACAATGGAGTTAAGGTCTTTGTTGTTTTGCATTCTTGAAGCAGAAGAAAGCGCGCTGTGCTGGTGCTGCATGCATCATGTATGTAGGCGTTGCAATGGGGCAAAATTAAAATGACACGTAAGTGAAGGCCTCCTTGTCGAGAATCGTGACGATATTTGTCTACCTTTTCTCCATTCGTTTTTTTCTTGATTTCTATATTTTACTATTTTTCTTCTGCTTTACTCTCTCTCTCTCTCTCTCTCTCTCTCTCTCTCTCTCTCTCTCTCTCTCTCTCTCTCTCTCTCTCTCTCTCTCTCTCTCTCTCTCTCTCCCCCTCCCTAATTCTATCTTTTTTCGACGCATATAAGTTTGAATACTCTATTTTATTGTCAACTTCCTCAGGAGTATACAGTTCAAACAGCCGAAAAGAAAAATATTACTATTTACGAGTCATATCAAAGTTTTGTATATAAATTTTGGTATTCGTACACGAATATCAAATATTTCTATTATTGTTGCTTTGTTGGTGTCGTCATTCTCAATATTCTCGTGTGGGTATTCCCGATTACTAATATTGTTACTTAGAGTATTATGACAGTCAGTGCTGTTTATTATTATTGTTTTATTATCATTATTATTATTGTTATCATCATTATTGTTATCAATATTATCATCTGTTATAATCATTATTAACATTATTATTAGTTATTATTTTTAATTTTCGTTATTATTATTGATATCGAAATTATTATTATCATTAACAGTATTATCATAATTAGTATTATTATTATCATAGTTATTATGTAGCGAATCGTAACGCCCCTGGCTATTGGTAGCGGGCGTGCCAGGGTGAAGGGCTGCGGCTTTGACCAACCTTGAACTTAATTCTTCAGTAATTGTGTTCCCGAGTCTGGCCCTTCATATTCTAATATTTTAAAGCTATTTTAAATCATAAAGAAGGATACTGGGTAAGAATAAAATACATGAATAAAATGAGAACATTAAAAATATACTGAAATATAAAATGTAAGGCATGAAAAATAAAACTGACTGAGGGTGGGGGCAAAACAAAAGAATTCTAATGATGTATATATTTATTTATGCACCAGAATATCTTATTCAAATGCTTGTGTAAAATGTGCACCAGGTCACGTACTTAAAATAAAACATCCAGGCAACGTAGCGAAAGCCAGTCACCCGCGCCTCAGTCACACGGCAAAACACGAAAAGCAAGGAGGTGTTAAGCCTATTAGTATGGAAAGGAAAGGAGAGAAGGAAAGGTGTTGCGGATCCTTTCAAAGGTAGAGGACGCGCACGCTCCCTACGAAGGAAATGCAGAGGAAAAGCGTTCCCGTAAGTAATTAAATGAACTGGTAAAACAAATCAGAAGATAAAGAAGAAAACTAAAAGATTAAGAAGGAATCAAACAATTAAAGAACAGAAACAAAAGAATTGAGAGCAAAAGCATAAAGAAGAAAACGGAAAACTGGAAAGATGGGAAACTTAGAAAGACTTAAAAAAAGTAAAATTAGGGCCAGACAAAAGATTTACAACATTCACAGAAACACACACATCACATAGAACACAAAAATCAAACTGAACATAAAACGTAAACAAGATAAAAACTACTGTCACTGGCTGCCAATGTTCTCTTTAATATCAATTCAGGTGCCGGAGAGGCAGACGTAGACACTTTGTTATGAGGAATCAGAACTCTACGGCCCCCGTCACTGACAGCAGAGAGAGACAAAGCTGCTTGTTTCACAACATATCAATATTGTCATCCTTATTACAGTCATTAGCAAATTTTTTATTATTGTTAAAATTATAATAATTATCATTGTCGTTAATATTATTATCCTTGTTACTATTATCATTGATATAATTGTCAATATCTTTTCTCTATTTATTCTATGTCTTATTATTGATATTATTTTTTGTTTTATGACAATAAAAATATAAATAATAGTAATAATAAGAATCCTTATTATTACTATGTTTTTTTATCATTATTGTTGTTATTATTACTATTATGATCATTATTATTATTATCTTTGTTATTATTTTCATCATTACGATCATCATTGTCTGTATTATCATTTACAACAGTGATGTCCTAACTCGGATCCGCAACATAGATCATAGGGATAAGTGAACAAACAAGGAACACACACGCCTCACATCTCACATTAACTTGTGTAAATATTTTTTCAAACATTTATTAAATAATTTTTTTATTCCTGTATTAAATTCGAATTAATTGACCAACACTCCTGCAATGTAATCTTTTCATAATATGTATATTATTTGCTTTATCCTAAATAAAACATTTTCTTTAGCCACGGTGGACGGGGGGGGGGGGCGGGGGGTACTTAACAGTACATGAAGGTAATAAAGGGTACAATAGGCGAAAATGTTTGGACAACACTGATTTACAACATTAATGGTTTTATTATTATTATATTTACTATTTTTGCTTTTGTTGTGGTTATCTTTATTATTGCTTTTATTTTTATCATTATTATTATTTTTTTTATAATAGTAATTATTATAATTATTGTTATCATCATTAATATCATTGGCATTCCTATTCTCGTTGTTATTAATATTATCAATACTTCATTATTATTGTTGATATAATATTTTTATTATCATTACTCTTGTTATGATGATTATTATTACTATAACGGTTATTATCATTACTATAATTATTATTATCATTCTTATTATCATCATTATTACCTTTTTTATTATTATTATTGTTATTATTTTTATTACTGCTACGATTATCATCTATGATGTCATTATTCTTTTCAATTTCATTATCATTACTAATATAAACATTATTATTGTTGTTCTTATTGTTTGTTATTATTATAGTTATTATTATTATTATTATTATTATTATTATTATTATTATTATTATTATTATTATCATTATCATCATCTTTATTACTATTACTATTATCATCCATATCATTACGGTTGTTATTGCTATCATTATTACTGATATAATCATTATTATTATTGTTATTATCATTATCATTATCATTGCAATTAGTTGTAGCTGTTGTATTATTTTCGATATAGTTATCATTGTTTTTATTATTATTATTCGAATTATCGCCATTATTTAATCTCATTATTTTTATCATTCTCATTATTATTATCTTCATTCTCATTATTACTATTTTATAGTAGTATTAGTATCATAATTGATATCCTTATTATAATACGTATTATTATTATTATTATTATTTTCATTATTATTATTATTGGAATTACCATGATCACTATAATCATCATTCTAACATTAATAATGAAAATAATAGCAATATTAATGGTTTTCATTGTGATAATGATCATGACAACAGTTATGACAATAATAATAATAATAATAATGATTATAAGAAAGAAAACGACAATTGTAACGATTATAATAATGATAGTTTTAATAGAAATAATAATGAGAATAATGAAGATAGATTAAGGTAATGGCGATGATGACAAATGTATTAATAGTAATGCTTGTAATAAAGAAATCTAATAATCGCAATAACATTAATGATTATAATAAGGACAATAAATAATGTTAATACTGATAATAATATGATAATGACAACAAGTATAATGAAGATGAAAATAATGATAATGGCAATGATAATAATGATAAGAAGACTAAAATTAGCAGCATGAAAAGGCAATTTGCTTCCAGACCACTTCAGATTTTTGTTATTTGAGGACAATGGGCGAGGGATAGTTAGGGCGTGTGTGTAAGCGTGCGTGGGAGGAAGCAAAATATTATCGTGATCATAATAATTCAGATCGTGCATGCAGAGGATACATTGACAGTTTTCATTTTCGGCTTCAGTAATTGACAGAGTATTAAAAAAAATAAATTGTTACACGCCATTAGCTTGGGATTAAGCAAGTTTGTTTTCAGCCGGAGTTTAAAGCAATGATTTATTCGCTACCTATAAAAGCACACCTGTTAACACCAACGCTGCAGATATCTGACAAAATTATTCACTGGAAATTGATGGTTGGACACGAGGGAAAATATAAAAACAATTAAAATATTAGCGGGAGAAAGGAATGTATGAATTGTGAATAATGAAAACAAATGGGAAAAAAGAGATAAAACTTAATATATGCATATATATTTAGGGATGGTGAGGGGGTACATGGAGGTTCTTTATTCTGGCCCGTGAATTGCATTGGACTTTATTACAGACTAACCTTACTTTGAAAAGATATTGTCATCTTATGTAATAAGCTAGCATTAAGAATATTAGATGCGGTATCGCCAATGTATTTTCAATACTAAAAAATGCAATAACTAGATGATAGTGGCAGTGGATAAACTGATAAACTCCATTTAATACTGCAAGCTAATTCGCTAAAAAGGCCCATAACAGACCCACGAAAAAGAACTAACAAATTTCAAAGTCATCCTTAAAAATATCAGACAGGAGCAACTGCATTCTACGAACAGTACAACTAGATTAAAATTTGTCGATTACTAAAACCCACAATTTCGTCAACAATCCCCCATACAGATCTTCAAAAGCACATAAAATACTGACGATAAATACATCAACACAAAAAAACTTTTCCGACGGCTGAGCCTCAATATCGTGTCGAAACCGGGTTGTATATCCACCCCATGGTATTCTCTCCTCTGGAATGAGTGGAGGAAAACCACCATCGTTATAATATGATAAGGGGGAATATCGGTAGATATAGCAACGTCTACAGTGTCCTGAGTGTTGTTAGTGGTTGGTGTCATTATCATTATCAATAATCGTTGCCACTGATACTCCTGCACTTAGAGATAAATCATCATCATCGTTACCATCATAGCCGGAGACCTTCGGAAGCTCCCACGCGAAATCAGCCGTTTGCTCGCCGTCAACCACGATCGACTGGTGGCTGACAGTTTACGGGCGGTGGACACGATCTTGTGACAAAAAGAAGTTTGGATAAATAAATAGATAAATGAAATAAAGCGGTTTTGTGTTACGGGAGGAGTGAAGACATTTCAGAGGCCCGATGAGTTTGGGTTTAATTTCCTGCTTACCCCCCCCACCCCTTCCATTTTTTTCTTTTCCTTTCCTCCCACCCTTTTTCCTTTCTTTTCCTTTCTTACTTCCGAAGGTCCAACGCCCCAACCCCTATTTTCATTGTTATTCTTTTATAATCATCATTAATACTATTTTCCATTAGTATTATTGATATTATCATTCATGACTATATGATGATGATTACAATTTTTATTGTTGCTGCTTTCATAATCATTATTACTGTTTTTATGACTTTTGATATTATTATTATTATCATTATTATTATTGTTATTACTATTATCATTTTTAATATTACAGTTGTTGCTGTAGCTATTACTATCACCATCATCATTACCAAATTATTATTATCATTATCATCACCATCACATTATTATCACCATCACCATCATCGTCATCATCATCTTCAGCATCGTCATCATAATTATCATTATGATTACTATTCTTGTAATTAGTATGATAGTTATTGCTAATATATTGTTTTATTATTCACATTACTTTTTCATTATTATTTTGTTGTTATTGTTCTTACTATTCATTCAAAGTTAAAGTCAAAATTAAAATACTTTATTCTATTTGTTATAATGGTTATTCCTATTCCATAAAAAGTGATTTTACAGTACGTACATAAGATAGACATAGAATTAATGACAGTACATATAAGTCTTGTCTATTCGTATATTTTGATGATTTGAGTGTTTTTGATATGATGAGGCAGTTGGTTCCAAATCACTGGTCCACGTGTCTGCCGTGTCCCTGTGTCTGTGCGTGATCTTTTGACAAACAGACAGCTTAACTTCTTGTTTGGATACAGGTTGTGTTACCTTTGGTGGAAAGGGTTGCTAGCCACTTTGGATAAAACCCTGAATCATTTCATGCATTAGCAAACAAATATCCCCGTTTCATTTGTACAGTACTTTTAGCGAATTTAGTTTATTATGTATGGGGTACAGTGGTCATATTTACGCTATCAAGTGCTATTTTTTATTTTTATTTTATTTATTTATTTATTATTTTTTTTTACGGAAGTTCGCAGTAATATGTATCCGTCTTCAAACTTTACGGTAGTGTTTACAGGAATTCTGATATTTTGGCGACTACCTATAAAGATACATTGTGTGTCATCTGGCCATTTGTGTCAATGTATCCTTTTACTTGTGCAAGTGTCTGTTGGATCTTTTTTATTGATTCATATTACTTGTTTACAGAATCACTATGGAAAAATTGTGAATCATCGGCGTGTTGAAGGAAGCAGTTTTGGACTATCGGTCATATATCATTTATAAATATTGCGATCAGGATTAGGCTTAATATATACATAGGTTTCTGGAACACCGAAAGATACAAGTTGTTGATACATTCTCCCGAATTTTGACTGGTTTCTGTTACTAGGATAACTCCTAAACCAATATGTATCGATGTTTTGATTATTAGTTTATCAAAAAGGCTCATTTCGTAGTTGTGTTTAATCTTTTGAATTTTATCTGTGATCTGTAATAATACCTTTTCAGTAGACAGCTTACTTTTGAAAGCATGTGTTTTGGATAGACGGTCACTTGTCTCTAGAAATGTCAATTGGTTTGCTACGATTTTTTTTTTTCACGAGAACTTAAGATCGTACAGGGAGTATGGTAATAGGGCGATAGTTATTAACTTCGTCTGTGTCGAAGGATTTGAAAACTGTAATAATGCTAAGTTTCCCAGAGCGATGGTAAGTCACCGGTAACTAGTGATGTTGTCATGATAACGGGATAAAGCGATAAAGAGAAACGCAATGTCATTCACTCCCACAGCATAAGTATGACGGAAGTTTTTTTAATGTAAGGATTACTGTTTCTGTTTTTACAGATTGTGGTCTGAACATATTGGCCGATAGGCCCTTTTTTTGGATATGGAAGAAATTGCTTGTCCATGTTTGAGATTTCCAATTTTAGCGAAGAAAGAACTAAAATAATTCTTACAAATTCAAGAATTTATTAATATTTCCGTGATGCTTTTGTTTAGCATAAATGTTTCAGATATCTTCAAACGTT
>NC_091549.1:24398431-24408431 GCF_042767895.1 Penaeus vannamei
AGGATGTAACCCCGGCCATTCCTAGCACACAGAGGGTAGTTTAGAAGCACAATAAACAGACAAGCCACAATTTGACTTATGTCACAAGAGCCGGTCACAGCAAACCCTAAATTATTATTATTATTATGTATACAGAATATATATATATATATATATATATATATATATATATATATATATATATATATATATAAACACACACACACACACACACTCACACACACACACACACACACACATACACACACACACACATATATATATATATATATATATATATATATAAATATATATATATATATATATAAACACACACACACACACACTCACACACACTCACACTCACACACACACACACACACACACACACACACACACACACACACACACACACACACGCACACACACACACACACACATATATATATATATATATATATATATATATATATATATATATATATATATATATATATATATATATATATATATGCAACGAAAAACACAATACCGTGTTGATAATATGGAAGAAAAACCCACAATGTACAAACTAGATTTATTGATGAAAGTGAGACAACAGTTTCGGAATCGTCCTCGATTCCATCTTCGGGTCTGAAGAGGCAAGGGAGACGAAGCGGTATAAGAGGGAAAGGAGGCGAAGCACTCGGGAACTACGGGGCAGGAGGGGACAGGAGAACGGAAGCGAAGGGAGGTCAGATCAGGTCGAAGGATCAGGCGGTCTATGTGACGGGTGACCGGCATAAGGGAGGAGACGAAGGATGTGAGAAGCGAGGAGGCTGTCGGCCGGAGAGAAACCGCTGTTCAAGTTGAAATTGGGCAGCAGCTTAATGAGAGAAGATTCCACCAGTCTGCGGGCATGGACATCAGCGGAAGGGAAGAGAATGCGGGCAGCTTTCCAGTCCATCTGATGGCCAGTGTCCCACTGATGGCAGAAGAGGGCGTTGTTGGTATGTCCCCTGGATACAGCGTACTTATGCTGAGACAGACGCTTAGTAAGACTGGCGCCTGTTTCACCAAAATACTGCTTATCACAGGAGGCACACGGAACAGCATAGGTGCCCACCTTCGAGGTAGAGGGAGGGCAGGTGTGAACCAGGTTCCGACGGAGGGTATTCACCTGGCGAAGGGAGAGTCTGCAGTTGAGAGACTGCAGGGGCCGACGGAGGGAGTAGATCTCCTCAGTGTAAGGCAGGCTGAGGACAGGCAGGTGAGGAGACTCATTGGGAGGGGAGCCATGGTAGAAGGTACGTCGCGCCCTGGATAACGCGACGTCTAGGACATGGCGAGGATAGCCCAGTTTGGAGAACGAACGACGCAGGAAGTCGATCTCTCCATCCAGGTACTGGGGGTCACAGATGCGGAGGGCACGGAGAAACAGCGAGGTGGCAACCCCTCTCATCACATGTAGTGGATGGTACGAGAAGAAGTGTATGTACATACCACTGTGCATAGGCTTCCTGTATATAGAAAAGGAGAAATGATCAGCAGAGCGATGGACAAGAGTGTCCAAGAAAGGGAGCTTGTCGTCAACCTCCCATTCCACCTTGAAGCGGATGGATGGAGAGAGAGAATTCAGCTGCGACAGGAAATCAGGAAACAGGGCAGGTTCATGGGGCCAGAGAGCGAAGACGTCGTCGACATATCTCAGCCACATGGAAGGACGAGGGGAGATGGAAGGGAGGAGCTCCGACTCGAAGAACTCCATGTACAGGTTAGCCAGAACAGGGGAGAGAGGAGAGCCCATGGCAACACCGAACGTCTGTGAGTAATAACGACCCTCAAAGGAGAAGGAATTCGACTCCACACACAGACGAATCAGCTGGAGGAAGACCAGTGGGAAGAGGAAGACGAGGATCCTCAGCAGGGAGCTTCCTCTGAAGGAAAGCGAGGACGTCATCAAGCGGGACCTTGGTGAACAGGGAGTCGACATCCAGGCTCAGCATGGACGCCGACGGGACACCGCGGACACGAGAGATGAAGTCCTGTGAATGGCGAAGGTGAGCAGGAGAGAAGGTGCCGAGAAGGGGAGTGAGAGACTTAGCCAGCCAAGCCGCCAGAGGATGCGTCACCGATCCCCGGGAGGAGATGATGGGGCGTAGAGGCACGGCCGGCTTATGGGTTTTAGGAAGCCCATAGAAATGAGGGAGGCGAGGGTTAACGACCTTGAACCTCTGATAAAGGTTCGCCTCCGGGAAACAGGCTGCAAGCTCTCTCAGACGACGGTGGAAAGTGGCAGCAATGCGTTCCCGCGGGTCACTGGTCAGGGGGGCATAGGTGGAGGCGTCACCTAACAGGTCCTGGGCCTTCTGCAGGTAGGAGGCTCGGTCGAGGACCACCACCGAGTTACCTTTATCAGAAGGCAAAATGGTGACATCCTCCCTGCGCTGGCTGTGAAGGGCCTCGCGGTAACGCCTGGGGATGGAAGGGTTAGGGTGAAGGAGGGACTCGTGGGCCGGAAGAAAGGCCCCACAAAGGAGAGAGACATCAGGCAAGGAGTTCCTATGAGCGGAGATGAACCGGTCAAAGGAAGAAATGATGTCAATAGAGGTAAGGGGAAGAGGGCGGAGAGCAAAGGAAAGACCGAAGCCAAGGAGTTGTAGTTGGTGAGGGGTCAAGGACAGGGAGGAAAAGTTGGTAACCGCGTCAGTGAGGGAGAAGCGGGACCAGGGACTACGGGAGGTGAGGTTGGAGAGTTTCTGGGAAAGGGAGCGGGCATGGGTAGTGGAGAGGAAACGGGAAGAATCGTGGGCCACGTCAGCTAGGAGCTGGAAGACATGGCCGGGGAGTCGTTCCTTCAGGAGGTCGGAACGAACCCGCGAGCGATAGTAGGAAAGCTCGACATCCCTCTTACCAGCGCGGATCCGTTCAAGGAGGAGGGAGCGAGCATAATCAGGAAAAGGAGATCCTCCATCCGAGTGCTTCAAGAGGTTGCCGATCGAGGAAGGGAGCACCTGCTCCTCGAGGCAGTCTCGGAGGAAACGCAGTTGATTCTTCCGTCGGGCCGTGGCGATGACGGAATCCTCGAAAGCGCGAAAGGCAGGAACCAGGTCGGGGAAGGAGGCAAACAGGAACGAGAGAAGATTTCGTTTAACCGTGGGGTCCATGATGCAACGAAAAACACAATACCGTGTTGATAATATGGAAGAAAAACCCACAATGTACAAACTAGATTTATTGATGAAAGTGAGACAACAGTTTCGGAATCGTCCTCGATTCCATCTTCGGGTCTGAAGAGGCAAGGGAGACGAAGCGGTATAAGAGGGAAAGGAGGCGAAGCACTCGGGAACTACGGGGCAGGAGAGGACAGGAGAACGGAAGCGAAGGGAGGTCAGATCAGGTCGAAGGATCAGGCGGTCTATGTGACGGGTGACCGGCATAAGGGAGGAGACGAAGGATGTGGGAAGCGAGGAGGCTGTCGGCAGGAGAGAAACCGCTGTTCAAGTTGAAATTGGGCAGCAGCTTAATGAGAGAAGATTCCACCAGTCTGCGGGCATGGACATCAGCGGAAGGGAAGAGAATGCGGAGAGAGAGAGAGAGAGAGAGAGAGAGAGAGAGAGAGAGAGAGAGAGAGAGAGGTTATCATGATAGTTATTAAGGCTATCGTTATAATCATGATTATTTTTATTATGATTATCAATTATCATAATGTAAATACTCATGATATTATCTTTATTATCATATGTACCATTGTAGTTTTAATATTACTATTGATATTATAATTGTTATTAATATCATCATCATCATCATCATCATCATCATCATCATCATCATCATCATCATCATCATCATCATCATCATCATCATCATCGTCATCATCATTATCATCATCATCATTATCATCATCATCATCATCATTACTATTATTATTACTGATATTATTATTCTTGTTATTTTCCCTTTATTATAATCGTTATAATTGTTACATTATCATTACTATGATTATAATGGCCATCATCATTATTATTATCATTCGAATTAGTACTAATCCTTATCAGTATCGATGAAGATTACATAAAGATGATAATAACAAGCATAGTGATAACTATTATGTATACACACACACACACACACACACACACACACACACACACACACACACACACATATATATATATATATATATATATCTATATATATATATATATATATATATACATATATATATATATATATATATATATATATATATATATACATATATATATATATAAATATATATATATATATATATATATATATATATATATATATATATATATATATATATATATATATATATATATATATATATATATATATAATCGTAGGAATAATATTAGAAATTAAAAAAGAGAAAGTTCATAATTATTATAATAATCATAGTTATTATGTTCATTATTGATCATCATCACCATCAAGATAATGATTGCAATAGTGATGATAATGATAATGATAATAATAAAAATGAATAATGATGATGTTTTTGATAATGATTTTTGATGAGGATAAATAATGCATTTAGAAAAGCATCTCTGTCATTTTTTTCATTAAATGCATAATTGATGTAGAAGTATGCTGTTTTGCTATGAGCAAAAACGGATTATAATGATAATGGCGTAAAATTATAATATTAACAATGATGATAGAAATAATGATAATAATATCTTTGTTATTATGGAAACAAGTTCATAAAAAGTAATAATCATAACAATAAGGTTGATAATGATAATGATCATATTGGTAATGATAAAGATAAATTATATAGTAAGAAAATTGAAAATGATAATTATAATAATTACGATAATAACACTGTTACTGACAATAATGATAATGAAAATAATAGTGATACTATTCATATTCAGAAAAATTATCATAATGATAATTAAAATAATAATGATAATAATAATGGGGAGAAAAAAGTATAAATAATAATAACACCAATAATAATAATGATAATAGTAACGATAACAATAATGATACTGATAATGATGATTGTTATGATAATGATGATAAGGATAATGATTATGATAATGATTATAAGAATTTCAATAGTACTATTCATGATGGTAATAGCTATAAGAATATCAATATTGATATTGATAAGAATCATAATAGCAAAAATAGCAAGAGTTATAATAAAAACAATGATAACAACAATAATAACAATAGTAATAACAATGATAATCAACATCATCCTCATAATATTAATGATGAAATAAAGAGAAAGAACTAAAAGGAAATAAATTATAATGATGATTATTCTTATGATAATGGTAATGACAGTAACAATAGCAATAACATTATTGATAATAATAATAACAATGATGATAATAATATTGTTCATTATTATTATTATCATTTTATTTTCATTACTGTTAAAGTAATGAAGATAATAATCACAAAGTATTAGAACAATAACAATGATGATGATGATAATAGTAATAATAATAATAATAATAATAATAATAATAATAATAGTAATAACAATAATAATAATAATAATAATAATAATAATTGTAATAACAATATTAATGATGATAATAATTATAACAATAATAATGATATTGATAATACCTATAGAAATGACAATAACAACAACAATAATGATAATAATGATAATATTACTATTACTATTATTATTACAATTATTAATTGTATTAATAACAATGATAAAAAATTACAACAATAAAAGTGAGAAAAGAGTGATATTAAAGACAATAACAATAATAATAATAATATAGATAAATATAATAATATTAATAGTAATGATTAAAACAATGATAGAAATATCAACACTAATAATAATGATAATAGAATATTAGTAAAGATAATAACAATAATGATAATAATAATGATAATTATAGCTATAATAATATTGATAATAATAATAACAATAATAATAATAATAATGATAATAATAAATATAATAATAATAATAATAATAATAATAATAATAATAATAATAATAATAATAATAATAATAATAATAATAATAATAATAATAATAATAATAATAATAACTACTACTACTACTAGTAAAACTGTTGTTACTACATAAATAATAATACTAACAATAAGAAGAATGAAAATAATGATAATAAGGTAATAATGATGATAATAATAATTATCATTATTGTAATTAAGTTAATATTGATAGTAAATATATTAATAATAATAATAATGATAATAATGATGATATTATTAATAACAACAATGTGAAAGTATCAATACTAATAATCATCAATGTATACAATTACGAAAAATAATGAAAAAATACAAATAAAAAACATGATAAT
Organism: Penaeus vannamei; assembly: GCF_042767895.1. Classification (NCBI taxonomy): domain Eukaryota; kingdom Metazoa; phylum Arthropoda; class Malacostraca; order Decapoda; family Penaeidae; genus Penaeus; species Penaeus vannamei. Next base: position 24,404,728 of record NC_091549.1, read on the forward strand.
TGTAGTCCTAATAATAATAATCTTAATAATGATAATAATAATCGTTATTATCATTATCATTATAAGATTAATGGTACAAGCACTACTACTGCTGCTGCTGCTACTACTACTACTACTACTTATATTACTTCTGCTACTACTACTACTACTACTATTACTACTATTGCTACTGCTACTACTTTTACAACTGCTGCCACTACTACTAGTAGTCCTACTACTTCTACTACTAATACTTCTACTGTTACTATTAAAAGTAATAATAATAACAATACTACTACTACTACTACTACTACTACTAATAATAATAATAATAATAATGATAATAATAATAATAATAATAATAATAATAATAATAATAATAATAACAATAATAATAATAATAAAGATATTAATAATAACAATAAAGATAATAAAGATAATTATGATATCGATAATATTTATTCACATAATGATTGTTCTAACAATAATAATCATAATGATGATGACAATAATAAGAGCGGTATCATTGATAATAATATCAATAATATTTATATAGATAATAATAATAGTAATTATCATTATCATTATAATCAAAGTAAAAATAACAATAAAAAGCAATAATAATCATAATGATAATAACAATAAACATTATCATCATTATTACTACTATAAAGAATAATACTGATAATAATGTTACTAATAATAGAATAATAATAATTATTATCATATTAACAATGATAATAATGATGATAATAGATATGATAGGATCAAGCGACAATAACAATATTAAGATCAGTAACAACAACAACAACAATAACAATAATAATAATAATAACAATAATAATAATAATGTTATTATCATCTTTACTACCATTATAATATTCTTATTATCATCATAACTACAACAATTCGGAAAAATGACATATCTTCCTACTGTCTTCTCATCACAATGTGGTAATTTTCCTATTGTATTGTACTACGCAAGTTGACAACATTGCTTTAATATCACATTATTAGAAAATGAAATCTACATTAATGTGGAAGAGGATGCAAAGCCGATGGTTTAGGAAAGATGCTGAAGGAGACAACGAGAAACAGATTGGAAGGAAATGAAGAGAGAAAGAGAGAGAGAGAGAGGGAGAGAGAGAGAGAGAGAGAGAGAGAGAGAGAGAGAGAGAGAGAGAGAGAGAGAGAGAGAGAGAGAGAGAGAGAGAGAGAGAGAGAGAGAGAGAGAGAGAGAATGTCAGCGAGATATATAGACTGGAAGACAGATGGACACAGTCAGATAGATAGACAGACAGAAAAGGAGAAATTAGAGCAATGCATTGCAGATAATGGTGCGAGCGTGAAATACACCCGGGGGCATCGGAGGCGAGAATGGAAAGGGGAGAGAAATATAAATAGACACAAATGTAAACACAAATACGGACACAAACAGTCATCGACACACACACACATACGGGCGCGCGTGGGGGATGGAGAATAAGTAAGTAAAGAAATTCAAGTAGTTAGGAAGAGAGGTGTAGACATAAAAAGAAGGAGACAGGCTAGTTTAAATGATACCAAATGATGAATAGGACTTCGATAGACGAATGCAGAAAATGAGAAGAGAATAGAGGAGAAACGCACTCACTGGGAAAGAAGAAATAGAGAGAGAAAGCTCATAGAAAGACACGCTAGACACACAGGCAGAGAATACGAGAGAGAGGAAATAGAGAGAAAGCCGAACAGACAAGTGAAGTTGCCATGCATGTATAAAAGAAAATGGTTCATTCCACGCTACCTGCCACTGCTTGCATAACAGAATGTGGCAAAGGTTACTGCATCCGTGACAGTCTCTTAACCCAGCGTGCAATACGCGAGGACATCTCCATTCGCCTATCTCAACCAGCGTAACCGGATTGGTGCACAGGCTGGTTGCGCGCGGGGCCCGTAATGCTAATGCCGCAAGATGGTGGCGTCATTTGTAATTATTACGGCCTCATTCAGCGGCAGGGGTTATTTGTGACACTCTCATTGGGACGGTAATAGCCCTTCGAGGCCAGGGAAGATACTGAAGTATGCTCTTATCTGTAATAAACGAACGAAGACGGGATATTTACAACGCATAATGAGAAACCGTAGCTCATGCTGGCCGCGGCCAGGCGAGGAAAGCAGTGTTCAGTTCGAAGTAAGTCTTGAGAGTATATGTGGAGATACGCTTAAAAAGAAATTACTCTGACGGTCTTCCTTTTCCCTCAATGCTCCTCTGCCTTTCTAGTTATACACACGTTTGCGCAATCGCATGCATACACAAACACACAAGCATAACACAAACACACTAACATACAAACTCACAAGCATATATATATATAACCACATAGATGCAAACAGATGCAAACACACACACACACACACATACACACACACACACACACACACACACACACTCACACACAAACACACACACACACACACGCACGCGTGTGCGTGTGCATGTATATGCGTACGGATGTGTGTATATATATATATATATATATATATATATATATATATATATATATATATATATATATATTTATATATATATAATATCTATCTATCTATACATATGAAATATAGAATAATGCACTGGCCGTTTTGATATGATGAATATATAACCTCTCCGAAAGAGAATCGAATCGTCACCGCCATTGCAAGAAAATTGCAAGACGGTCACTCTAACCACTGATAAACGACCCACTTAAAAGGAATATGCAACTGGGAGCTAGCTAGCAACCCTATACCTTTCCTAACTACTCATACATGAGTAAGTATAGAGAAGTTTCACACACACTCCCTGTGGGCACTCGGTATATATAGAAAGAGCATTTCAAATCCCATATCAGATAACCTTAGGTGTATTCAATGGAAGATGGAATAATGCACTTGCCGCATTGATATGATAAATATTTATTCTCTCCGAAAGGGATTCAAACCCTCACCGCCATTGCAAGGTAACTGCGAGACGGTCACTCTAACCACTGATACACAACCCACTTAAAAGGAGTGTGCCCAAGGGGAGTGTGTGTAAGACTGCTTGTCTTGCTATGAAGCTGAGACGGGGTTTGAGGGGGAAGAGTAGTTTGATCAGTCGCTCAATGATCTATGTTGGAAAGTCTGGTAGTTAAAGAAGAAGACTTATCTTGATGGCAAATTGCATTCCGTGGACTCTTTCCTTATCCTCGACTTGTATGCTTGACTCCGGCCACTGGACCTTTTCCTGTAAGCCTGGTTTCGCTCAAAGTAGCTATGTCAATGCAGTAGCTTGCCAATTCTTTTGCAATGGGGGCTATTCTCTCTGGCCTTGGGGTGCTGTCTCTATCCATGAGCGTATGAATGTTCCATGGTCAAAAAATCAAGTTTCTTGTTTGCTGTTTTTAGACCATAGTACAGGGTAAAACTGCCAGCTGCAACTTGCTGGCTAATTTTGTGCAGGCCAAGCAATTTTTGGGACACCTTTTCTAGTCCTCTCTCCGAGCAGTGCTTTCCCTAGAAAGGGCTCTTCAGTCACCTGGAATGCTGCTAAACACTTTTGTTGTTCTTGGACAGAAAGTGAATGACCGCTGGTCCACAGGTCGCCTGCGTGCAGGTTTGGAAATGAAAATTCCCGTGGTTACCGCCACCAGTCACTTTGCCCCTCCCCCATCGCTGCAAGACTTCTTCAGAAACAGGATAAAATAGAAAAGTAGTAGAATTGAAGAGAT
>NC_091549.1:24440931-24443431 GCF_042767895.1 Penaeus vannamei
CATCAAACGCCAGGTACGCTTATTAGTCGTATTAGCTTGAATTATATGGCTGAACAGATTCTGCCACCGGCAAATACAAACAGTAATCACACAGATACATTATCTCTTGTTATCGGTCCGGTAGTGATTGCATTCCACTGCATTATCTTATGAATATTTAATAAAGTTAGGTGAAGAGTGACAAACTTTTCATGTTGTATCTCAGTGGGAGGCAAGAACTACAAAACAATTATTTTTTTATAGTATTCTGTTAACCGAAATTACCTATTCTTACAGAATCAAAGTATAATTTTTTGAAGAATACTTTTGAAGTATATTAAGTACATTGGAAACCATGAATTAGAAAAATACAAGGAAATAAGATTTATTTTTTAAGTGAAGATGTGTGAAAGAGAAAGGATCTACTGTTTGCGCTCGTCTGTGTATAATATAATTGATAATAAAAATAAATCTTTTATTTATGGATTAAAAATTCGGATTTTTAAACCAATATTCCTTCGTAGAGCCCAAGGGAAAATCTATCTTTCATTTATCAAAAAAGTCCACAATATAATTAGGGAGGCTTCTATATAACCGAACAAAAAATAAACTTAATATCCATTCCCATTTACTGTCTAAATTAACAGTGATGCTATTGTAGTTCTGGCTGAACGAAGAAAAAGGTATTGCAGTTTTGTTTAGAGACATCAAAAGAATAATTATATGTGGCACACAATATAATGGTATTAAAGCAAAACTTCACAGAATTATTATCCAAAAAAGCTAAACTATTCATTGAAAATTAATAATAATAAAGGGCATGATGATATAAAGGAAAAGACTATATCCATAGAAAAGTTAAAGGTTCGGAAAAATCCAAAATCATTCAGAGTAAAGTGTACGTGGTTGCTTATAAAATGTATAGTTCTCTAGGCAAGTTTAATCATCTATAAAAAAAAATTGATATCACCTTTTCACTTCTCTTAATTTTCTTTATTTCTCTTTAGCTTTTCTCTCCGTATCCATCACTTTCCTTTGTTCATCTCGTTTTTTTTTATTCTCTCTCTCTCTCTCTCTCTCTCTCTCTCTCTCTCTCTCTCTCTCTCTCTCTCTCTCTTTCTCTCTGGCTCTCTCTCTCTCTCGCTCTCGCTCTCGCTTTCGCTCTCGCTCTCGCTCTCGCTCTCGCTCTCGCTCTCGCTCTCTCTCTCTCTCTCTCTCTCTCTCTCTCTCTCTCTCTCTCTCTCTCTTTCTCTCTCTCTCTCTCTCTCTCTCTCTTTCTCTCTCTCTCTCTCTCTCTCTCTCTCTCTCTCTCTCTCTCTCTCTCTCTCTCTCTCTCTCTCTCTCTCTCTCTCTCTCTCTCTCTCTCTCTCTCTCTCTCTCCATGCATCCAGTTATATATTAATCCAGGGTTTCTCAACCGGGGGTGTGAAGTAGCATTCCAAGGGGTGCGAGAAGTGTCCATCTTGAATATAAGTAATTAATCTTTTTATTACTCATAATCAAGAAACAAGAAAGAGAGAGCCACTGAATTGAAAATTTATTTATATAAACGTTTAAAAGTTAGTTCTTTGAGGTTTATATGTAGATATTTCAGGCAAGGATTATTTTTGTAAGGTTTATTCAAACAATAATCTGGGATATGTTTTCTTGTCCGTATTTTAAACTTTTTTTTAACATATTATAAGAAAATGAAAAAGAATATTTTATTTTTTTTATCATATTTAGTATAAATTCACCTCCTTTTTCCTGAATTAAGCTATAAATCTAAAGGGGGTGCGAGGACACAGCTAAATCTTCTTAGGGGTACGGGCGGGAAAAGGTAGGGAACCACTGTATTAATCTATCTACTCCTGCCCACTAAAGTTCCCTATTCCCTCCTTAAACTTTGCCTCTTCACTTTTACTACTTTACCTCTCCCCCTCTCCTCATTTACCCCTCTCTCTTAATCTTTCCCTCTTACTCTATCCTATTTCTCTCAATTCGCCTTGTCTCTCAATCTTACCCTCATTCCCTCATTTCACCATGTTTTTTTTTTTTTCAATCCTCCCTGCTTTCTCTCTCCTCTTTTCTTCTTTTCACCTTGTCCTGTAATCTTTCACCCTCTCATAGTCTTTCTTCTTTCTTTCTCATTTTTCCTCAATTCACCCTACTCTTAATCCTCCAATCTGTCTTTCTCACCTTTCCCTCTATTTTGTCTTTTAATTTTTCTCTCTTTTTGAAGCATCCCCTATTTCTCGCTTAATATTTTCTTCTTTCTTTCTTAATCATTCCCTTCTTCTCTCTCTCCTTTCTCTCATTTCACGTTCCTTTTAATCATTCCATTTTCCTTTCTTAACCTGCTTCTCTTTTTCTCTCTACTTTCCTTCATTTTACCTTCCTTTTCGTTTTTCCTACTTTCCCTCTTAATCTAACTCTCCTTCTCCCTCTTCTCTCCTTCATTTCATCTTGCCTTTTAATCTTTCCCTTTCTGTCTCTTAATCTCTTTCTCTCTCTACTATTCCTTATTATACTTCGTCTTTTA
>NC_091549.1:24450931-24453431 GCF_042767895.1 Penaeus vannamei
ATATTCAGTCTGATTTGATTTTTAATACTGGCTCTACTATCTAGGTGATATTATATGACTGATTTCACTCTGAAATAGTTATTGATATACCATATATTTTTGTATACACTTATTGTATCAAAATATTTAGTCATAAAGCACATACTTGTTAGTTGCTTTAATGATAGATAATGCACGTGTTGAATAGACATTTAGAGCTTAAAATAAGCCTTGAAAGAAAAATTCGTAAGCCTTTATATCATCTCGACATTAACGTTTAATTAGAACAAGACGGGGAGAACGAGCGAGCGAGCCTGCGAGCTTATGAAAGACGCTACTATTTATTCACCCAAAACCTGATGAGACGCCAAAGTTAGTCTAGCATTTCATTTGCTGCTCGTCTGTGTCGACAAAAGAGTGTCGATATTCTTTCTCTTGGCGAAAACTCTCTCGGAAGAAGAAAGAATGGCCTCTGTCCCTCTTCTGTGAGTCGCTTTTCCCCTCCCTGCCAAAGCTCTCGCTTTTTTTGCCTCTTTCTCTTTTTTATCTCTTTCACGCAAACTCTCTCTTGCTCTGTCTCTTCCACTCAGCCTGTGGATTACAAAAGAGTGGAACACAAAGAGCCCAGAACGTCGAGGGGAAAACAGACGCTTGGAAGCAAATTTTCTCAAGGAGTATTGACATGGCTGGCGTCTTCCTGTTCATCATCACTGCACAGCCTTCGTCGCTGCTGTCGGGCCACGTGTCCGCACTCAAGGTCTCCCCCTTGGCCCGGATCTGCCTCGGAAGAATACGCAGAGAAAAATATATGCACACACGCACACATACACACACACACACACACACACACACACACACACACACACACACACACACACACACACACACACACACACACAAACTCACTCACACACACACACACACACACACACACAGAAACATATACTTGCACACATACGTATTTGTGATCAGGATCCGACATTAGGTTCTCTGAAGTGTAATAATTTTCAGCTAATTAATCTCCACTGTTGAAAAGCAATATAGTCTCCAAGTCCCTTTTGGGAATCGCCGGGGTGATCATTATTGTTCTCAGGGGCAGAGCGAAGCGTCTTCAGGGTAGTTGCAATGATCACGAATAAGGAAATTAGTGCAAATGAGTTGTTCATTATTTAAACATTCGTTACTTTTATTTTCTATCGTTTTGCAGTTGATATCATCATTGTTATCGTTGGTACTGTTGTTATTGTTATCATATTTATTTTTATTACTACTACTACTACTTCTGTTATCGTTAATCTCATTATTTTCATACATTTATTATTATAATTATTCTCATGCAATCATTATTATCTTTATCATAATCATTATCATAATTTTTTTTATTGCTGTTATCATTATTACTATCATTCGTATTATTATTACTAGCATTAGTATCAATATCATTTTTATCATAATCCTTATTCATTATCATTTTTGTTTTCTTCATACTTAATATTAGTATTAGATTTAGTATTTCTAACATTATTATTATTATTATTATTATTATTATTATTGTTATCAGTTATTCTTACTATCATCATTATTTTGTACTGCTACTATTACTATGCATATTATCATTATTATCATAATTATCATTATCATTGTTATTACCATTATTATTACTATAATCCTTATCATTGCTATCATAATTGTCATAACTGTTATTATCATTATTATGGTTATGATCATTATTAGTATTATCATCATTATCAATATTATTATAATCATCATTATCACTTCCATCTCTATTATTATTATTATTATTAATAATATCATTATCATACCAAGATATCAAAGAGATACTCAACTGCACTGTCGGCCAGAATCTGAAGAAGGGACATGAGAAGTTCACTGAAACGGAAGCTTCTCGGTCGACTGAAGGAGGAGCCGAGGGAGCAAGGATGTGAGACGTCCTCTTGGCCAAGGGACCCGGAGGCACGCGGCGTCTATAAATCGTACTCCAGCATGCCACGCACTCACGCTTAGTCGAGCGCACATATACACAATCGTTATACGTACATACATACATACATACATACATACATATATGTGTGTGTGTGTGTGTGTGTGTGTGTGTGTGTGTGTGTGTGTGTGTGTGTGTGTGTGTGTATGTACGCTAAAAGAGGTATAGCGTTTGTTTTCTGATATTTTGTGAATTATACAGTAAGGAACATTTGGCACGCTGGATGTAAGTACGTGGCATATATGCATCTGGAAATTAAGTAACGATTTCAGTTTTTTGTATTTGATGTTAAAGCAATGTTTTTTTTTCTTTCTTTCTTTCTTTTTATAACATTAGGACAGTAGGATTATTCTTTATTTTTGCTATGGAAATTTCTAATATTACAGTCTTGATATCTTGCTTTAAATGGAATTATATGTTTATAAATAAGACTTAACGTTAAGAGGGAGGAAGCCATGCTGTTTGCCAAGTAACCAAGGATCTGCTCATATTAATGTTATATTTCCGAAGGAGTAATGC
>NC_091549.1:24458431-24460931 GCF_042767895.1 Penaeus vannamei
TTGTTGAATAAGTTGTTTAAAGTGTTGTTTGTTTCAGTCGCATTGTTGAAAGGTATTAAGAAGTGTTGAACGCAATCAGAAATACATGGCTGTTGAATAGTTTCGTAGATTGTTAAATCGAAGTAGCTTATTGTTGAATGGATTCAACAATAGTTGAGAGCAAATAAAATATTGTCATTATAATTTGTTTTAATGTTGAAAGCAAATTACCAATTGTTAAATTGCAAACGTAAAAAGGTGTATATATATGTATATATACATATATACACACACATACACCTAAACGCACACACACACACACACACACACACACACACACACACACACATATATATATATATATATATATATATATATATATATATATATACGTACATATATATATATATATATATATATATATATATATATATATGTATATATATATATGTGTGTGTGTGTGTGTGTGTGTGTGTGTGTGTGTGTGTGTGTGTGTGCGCGTGTGTGTGTACATATATATATATATATATATATATATATATATATATATATATATATATATATATAGAGAGAGAGAGAGAGAGAGAGAGAGAGAGAGAGAGAGAGAGAGAGAGAGAGAGAGAGAGAGAACCTTCCTTCATTTCTTCGAAGGACAGCGTTCCACCACGAAGCCTTCACAATAGATTCCTTCACCATTTCCTTACACTGGGTTTCATCACCACTGCGTCGAATCCATTCACCGTTTCGCTTCCAATATCTATTTCTATTGCATAGAAAGTGTTATTACATTTATAAGTATATTACAGACTTAAGGGGAAATTCAAAGTTACATTTTCTCATTTAAAATATACTACGCATACCAAATATATTGTTGGGAACACACATATTACATACGAATAAAATATCAAATAGTGAATTGGTCTTGTGCTGTAAAAGATATATATAAATAAATAGTATTCCACAAGTTCAAGTCATTCGTTCTAAACAAATTCACTACTCAGTATCCACGGTACATTCAGGATTTATACATATGTATGTTTCTGCGGAGGGGGGAAGGTGGGGGGGGGGGTAGGAACGCCCATGTTTACAAAAGGCTGAACCATATCGTTTACTGATACCATTTGAAGCCTAACCTTAAATAGGGAGTTTTGGGTGTAATCATTCACGTCACATGGATGCCATTAATGAGACAGTTCAGTGGCTTCATTGCCCGCCCATACGTCAGGAAGGGAAGGGTGCCTCGTTGCACTTTCCAAAGCCTGGGCAAGAATTGAGCGTGAGAGTCTTCCCTCATTATGGGGTAATGGTTTTTAACATAGATTTACCTTAATATGTACTTCGTGTATTTTCATATTTAGCAATGCACAAACTGTGGTGACTGATTATCATGGCAGAGATGTTGATTCCCCTGCACATAGAACCTCTATTATATATGTGTTTGTATGTGTTCGTGTGTGTGTATGTGTACTATATGAAATTTTAGGCCATTTTTCCCTCTGAATATTATTGTACACTTCAAAACTATCATATATAAGGTTTTATACTGATAACATTAAGAAATGTACAACACTATTTTTCATAATACATGAGACAGTTCCCGCAATAAATCAATGCATGATCAGTTCGGATACTTTATTAGGAGAAAAAGACAAAAGTACTGCACTTAATACCTATACCATCTGCAAATGAACTTGGATCCTAGCCTGTAAAATAGTGTTTCTGACCTTTTTCTGCCATGCGATATGAAGATTGACATGGCTAACAATGTTTACAAGATCAAATGTTTACTACTGGCATACCTGCTCAGTCAAGTTTGGTTTAGCATCATGCCTGTTTCGGTCTGTGTTCAAGTTTGATGCGCTAGAAATGTGTAAATCTTTGCCAAGTTGCAGAGAGCAGGATTTTGATAGTGGATGCTTCAGTGTTGACTTAAATCCTGATAACTGAACAATGAAATCTCTTTAAAATTATTTCGGTAAACTTTGGAATAAACCAGAATCTCAGAAATCATAAAGCATATTGGCAATGATAACTTGGCAGTTGATTAATTCTGGTAGTATATTTGTTTAAGACGAATAAGGTATGTCTGATGGAAATAGGAAAGATCACAAATGAAAAATCTGTCTTTACGGTTAACTGAGGACTAGGCAAAATATTAATAATTTATAAATCAAATTTTATCTTTAAATGCCGTCAGAAAGGTCTCAGCTGATGATCAGTGGAGAATACTTTATCATTTCTAATCCCCACATGTTTTCGCAACTAAATTTTCTGATTAGGTTATACCACTCCTTTGGCAGGTTATTCAGATATAAGAAATAAACTATAATGTTTTAGCTGTTTCCTCGGACTAAGTATAATGATAAACACTGAGTAACTATATAGGATCCTGCCATGGACATCGGCCCGCAGGAAATCTATAATTGATGTTTTTGAGAAGCCATTTACTAAAGTCATGAAAGATTTTATTGGTTCCTTGTCTAAAACAAATCTCGAAAACATTTTATGACTGACCATATTG
>NC_091549.1:24487961-24490461 GCF_042767895.1 Penaeus vannamei
AATCATCATTGATATTAGAAATTATATCCACACTCACCTCATTTGGCCTCCAGTCTTGCAATGGCAAATTGTGGACCAAACGACGCATGACCCCGCACCGCGCCAGTCCCGTGCTTACTGGCATCTCTCCAAAAGTAGCGGCAACTTTTGTATGTAAGAAAAAAAATGGGGCACTGGCATCTGGGTTAATATTGTCATTAGAATGATCAGAATCACTGTCTTTTCTATGATTATTATTATCATGACTGTTATAGATATTTTCAATGTCATTTTAATTTTTTTTTTCTGTTATTATCCTTATTATTTTTACTATTATATATTTTTACTATTATTATTACAATTACTATTGGTCAAATTATCATTGTTATGATTATGATTTTATTATTATGATTTTTATACGAACATTATTATTATTCCCATTATCACTATTATCATCCCTACCATTATGATAATCAACGTTATTATTTTCATTGTTATTATTTATCGTCAACATCATCATCAGCATTTATAATCGCTGTTGTTATTATTTGGATCATTATATTATTGTAAGTATTTTCTCTATTGTTGTTTGTATTATTTTCTGATACAGGCAGCCGCCCGAACGGTCTTGTCCCATGGTTTACAGCAGGGGATCGCAGCAGTGTATTCGCATGGCTTTTAGAGGTATTTCGAACTGCTGAAAGAGAGAGAGAGAGAGAGAGAGAGAGAGAGAGAGAGAGAGAGAGAGAGAGAGAGAGAGAGAGAGAGAGAGAGAGAGAGAGAGAGAGAGAGAGAGAGAGAGAGAGAGAGAGAGTATGACGGATATGCACGCATTGTATCATGTAATATTTTCAATACGATTAAACATGGACATTGAACATCAAACACAACTAATTTTGAGAAGCAAAAATTCGAATATGCATATCTAATGTTGTCCAATGAGCTGAGAACCTGTTTGCACCAGTCACAGTCTTCACAGTGAAGTTCAATATTAGTTGGTAATGAAATGCCTGTAGATTCTCTTTTGTATATTTACAAAGCGGCATTGCAGATGACTTCATTTTAAGTATGACATCCTTATATGAGATTCTTGATAACAATCACTGCATTACTATTAGATATTGAATCAAACCTCATGTATTACCATTACTAGAGCGTTAGGACATCTGTACACAATGGTGCACACAGCAAGCAGTAGTAAAGTTCTCTCATGGATGTCGTTATTGTCACTGGTCTTTTCTTAGAGTAGCAAGTAGCAAAAGTTCCATACCCTCCAAACTGTATTCCATCCTCGAGGCGATTGAATCACATCACATCGCCATATGGGCTTTCCAAACTGTACCTGTACTGGAGAAAGTCAATTTGCTCATGGGGTATTCTGGAATTCTAAAAGTTACCTGGTAAATTTGTCGCTGCCGTGTTTGTTTTCTGTAGGCGATGCTCTACATTGAGCTATCGCAGCGTTTTGATGGTGGTTTCTGGATGCTCACTGCTCTACAGGATATGAGTCGAAGACAAATCATGTTTAACACTATCCTTCGTTGTAGTCTGAGTGTAGACGAACTGAATTGTGGTTCTCCAATAAAACAAAACAAAACAAAAAAAAAAAAACGTAGAATATTCCAGGGCATATGTCGCTGTGGTAGATTTTGTTTGTATCGACAGATGGACCGACATTATTTATGTTACTGGACCACAACACAATTTGCAGTGCACCTCTCTTGGTAGGCTTAATGCCTTAGAAGTAATCTTGAATGTGCTTGCATGTCTTGTTTATGCATCAAATTTCACAAATGTCAAGCATTAATTTTTTTCATCTCAAACTTTAACTTTATCTTCTCATTGTTATCTATCCTTTTCTTTATTATCCTGATTAGGTGTTGTGATTATTAGCATATTGTTATTTTATACATTATAATTACCATGGAACCGTATTCATGTTGACAAATTTAGAAAGGGTATGAAGGAGAAAGAATATCTTCACAATACATGAGTTGTATTTCGAATATATCGTTCTGACGATGATATATTCTAAATACATCCCTTGTATTGTGAAGATATCCATTCTTTTTCATATCTTTTCAACATTATTATCATTGTTGTTATCATCATTATTAGTGCATTTTGATCTTCATTATGATCCGTATCATTATTATAATGCTAGTTTTCTGGTATCATTAATATTATCCTTTTCATCATTATTAATGTTCTCCGAATCTCTCTTGACCACTGCCAAATATTTTGTTCTCACAGAAATATTTTATTCTGCTGGACACTAAAAGCAGCGCTATTCCGAAGCTGTGACCGTTGTTTACAGTAGACACGGTTTGGACATGTATGATACATGCTCTTAGTATTAAATGAAATGTGTATCATTCCATTAACATTGATCCATGAGCTCACTCAGGGAAACGAACATAAATGGACACCTAATCAGTACCTGCTCTGGGTGTATTTTGGAGAACTTAGTGTCAGAAGGGAAGAGGGATGGAGGGGGGGTCTCCTGAAGTTACTTTTTTCA
>NC_091549.1:24542961-24547961 GCF_042767895.1 Penaeus vannamei
AGTCTGCTACAGGTTCTCCCCCTTCAGTGAGGGAGCTAACCGAGCGAGCGATAACCATTTTACTCAGGATGGCTGGGTATTCGTACAGTACAGAAAGTCACCAGTGTGGCAATGGGTTTTGCATCACCATCTAACTAGTGTCAATCATTTCTTTAAGGAATGTGAGTGCCCACAGGTAAGGCAGGGTCCTGGAGATTGACGGGGAGAGCCGGGGCGGCTCCCCCAACGGCTAAGGCCTGGGCAGGCCTGGTTGCTTACTGCTTGCTGTCTTGCTCAGTGTAGAGAATCCGTGAGTGCTACTCTCGGCAGTTCAGTTCAATTAGATTTGCGAAGTCATGCTTCTCCCGGACCTTTTCTCTGGAGTGGCCCGGCCTGCATTAACTATTTCTAGTTAACTCAAGTGGATTCTTTAAACTGCATGCTTATCGTGGTGGCTGAATTGCGAGCAAGCGATCCACGGAGTAAGAATGTTACAGAACCATTTTACTAGCCCTGCAGCTGTGGTGGGTGGTCCCTGTCTCAGAAATTGTGTGTACACAGTTCTGCAAGTAATGTAACAGGGTGGCGTTAGACTCGCCGCAGTGTTTGCATAACCTGGTAGTCTCATTGTCTATAATTTGCCAAGCACATTGGTAACCTAGTCTTAGTCTGAATAGTATGACTTCGGTACCTCCTTTTGTGTTTGGAGGAAGGGCCAGTGGCTCATAGCCTGAAGCATCTGAGTACCACTTAGCAGCGAGCGATTTTGTGATATTTTCTCTATGTGCTCCCCAGAGGACCGCTTTGTTTCTTTGGCTTAGTCTCCTACGGCTGGGTTTAACGATCATGGAGGATGGGGACATACCCCTGCCCTTTTCAGGTAGTTTGTCAGCAAGCTCGTTCCCGTGTATGCCGATGTGGCTTGGGACCCAGTTAATGATAATTCTCCTACCTTGACTGAGGATTATTTGGGCTATGGTTAGTACTGTTGTCAAGAGGTAGATGTAGTCAAGGGGCATGCTATGCTGTAAGCTGTCAATAGTTGCTCTTGAATCTGTGTGAATGACGTGCCCTGCCCTTAGGGACGCGTGTGTCAGGGCTTCCATGATCGCAACCGTTTCAGTTTGGAGCATTGAGGCATTGTCAGTGACCCTAATGGATGCTGTGGTATCCTTTGTTGCAAAGCCGGCGCCTGCAGTATGGTTTATGGGATCCACAGACCCGTCCATGTAGTATGTTATGCTAGCTGGAGGTTATTTGATCAATGACCTTTTGCGCTTGTGCCTTTAGACTAGCCATGGAATATTGATCTTTTCATATTGTAAGATTTAGAATTGAGAATTCGATCATTTCGTTTGCCCACGGCGGGGGTGAGGGGAGTCCATGCCCTCGGCAAGCAATTATTCTTTTAGTTGAAAGCGTATCAAGAGTTGTCTGCAAACAACTGGTAATCTTGTTGTAGGCGTCTGAGGACTCTTTGTCTTAGATAAAGAGTTTCTGGGTGCCTGCAGGACCTTGGAAAGGAACTGTGCTGCCATTAGATCAATTCTGGTGTCCATGGATGGTAAATCAGCTTCCATGAGGAGGTTGATGACCTTTGTCCACTTAGGTGCACTTAGAATTATCCTGGCTGCTTCGTTTTGTATTGTTTCCAATTTTTCTTTTAATGTTGTACTGGAAGCAATGAGGGCGACAGATGCATAGTCTATAATAGGACGGACAGCATGTACATAAAATGATCTTAGTACTTTGTGTCTTGCTCCTATGTGTCTCCTTGTCATGACTTTCATGACTGACAGCCTTTCCTTGGTTCTGTCAAGCAGGTATTGAATCTCCTTTTTGAAAGTATGTGTCCTATCCATACACCAAGGTATAGGTAGTCCTTAACCCATTCCAGATCCATACCCTGCACAGAGTATTTTGTTTCTGACATTAGTTCTCAGAGCCATTGCTTTGGATTTTGCTGCCGATATTTTTAGACCCGTCCTACAACACTCTTCAGACACCAGGTTCAGACAACGCTGAGCTCTAGTTAGGCAGTGATTGCCAGAGGCTATGATTGCCAAGTCATCAGCATAAGAGATGATCTTGCATACCTCTGGCAGATGAATGTCTAGTATGTTGGACATGAGGGTATTGAACAGGGCTGGAGTGAGAACCCCTTCCTGAGGTGTTCCATTTTCAAGTGGCATGTGCTGGTAGAGGTGGCCTTGAAATCAGACATTTGCTGTCCTATTTTTAAAATAGTTATCCAGGCCAAGAGTCTGCCTTTGACTCCTTTGTGGATTAGGATCTCTTGAATGGCAAGCGGGTTTGCCAATTCAAAAGCCTTCTCCAGGTCTAGGAAGACAACCACAGCAGGCGAGGTGCAGTGTGCTTAAGAGTGTGGAAATACTGTGTGTAGTGCTCTTACCCCTTGTGAACCCATGCAGGTGTTCATGAGGGGGTCCCGTCTTCCATCGGAGCCTGTTGAGTACCATCTCAGCTGTTTTACCCAGGCAGTTGAAAAGAGAAATGGGACGGTACTTGCCAGGCTCTTTTGGTTTTAGGATGGGAACTATTGTGGCTTGTTTCCAGCTCCAGGGCACCATGGCGATTTGCCAGGATTTGTTGATAACCTGCAAGAATGCAAGTTCTCCTGCCAGGCCTAAATGCGAAATGATGGGGTGGGAGATCCCATCAGATCCTGGTGCTGATCCAGAGCTGGTTTTGTATGACTTTCCTAGTTCCCCAAGAGAACAAGGCATCCGTGTCATCGGATTCGAGTGCCTTGTCTCTGATGAGAGCAAGTCTTCCTGGATTTAAGTTTTGTTGTTTTTCTCTCATCACTTGAGGCAGGTTGTTGCTGGTTTTAGCAGAGAACTCAAGCACCAATCTGTTAGCCTCTGACTGTGGATCATGATGAGTGCATTTCAGGGCTTGGCGGCTTGTCGCTTCCCTAACCTGTTTCCACAACTTTGTAAGGCTGGTCTGGTTTCAAAAAATCTGGCACCATTCCAGCCATTTTTCCTGCCTTACTCTGTTGGCAGTTTCCTTGGCATCTGCAACAACTGTCTCCTGGAGTATGACGACGTCAATGCTCCTTGCTCGCACTATTGACTAGAGATAGAAGTTCTTGCTTTAATAGCTGCAAATATTCCACTGCAGAATGCTTAGATTATGTGCCATGATGGTTACTCAGTGTCACTTGCTTCAACTTCAGATGTCCCAGTGCTGGTGGTATCTGATAAATATAGATCCTCGTTGATTGAGGATTGTACAACTTCCTCAAAGGCAGACACTCCGGTCAAGGGTCTACCGAGAGGTGTAGAGCCTAGGTTGGAAGTGCCACCTCGAGTCAGGGGATCAGACTTTTGCTGTACAGACTCGGCCTGCAGTGGGGGCTTCTGCTGCACAGTTTGTCTGTCCTGACAGACTAGCTGGGGTTTCACATGATGCTTCTCCCGAAGCTAGCCTGCCATTCGAAGATTTAGGGAGGGGAGTGCTGCTCTTTTTCGGTCTGGAGGCTTCTAGCTTCCTTCCCTTCAGAGCTGCAACAGTTTGGGTCATAGCCGTCATGGCGACCTGGACTGCCTTCTCCGCCTCCTCACTGGTCCTCCCCAAGGCTGTTGCTTCTGCAGAAACTACAGCACTCAACAAGAGAGTCATATCCTTCTCGTCAAAGAAGAGACTATCATCTACTGGGGTGTCCTTTGCTGTGGCCTTTGAACCTTTTTCCCTTTGGTTCTTTTTCATTTTCTTGCCACTAGCAATCGTGGGGAATTCCTCTCTGTTAGAGGTATCCGGCTTTGGCTGGGGGGGTCTCTCCTTCCTCTTAGGAGGTCGGGGAGTCCTTTCCCTTTTATTTTGTTCCCAGACATAGGTGCCTGGGGGCGCAGGGACAAAGTCAGGACGCTTTTTGGCTTGCTCCTGCTTTTCAATGACTGCCTGTTTCCTGGCAGAGCAAGCCAGACTCCAGGCTTGATGCTTCTTGGCACAGCCTGGATACTTGGCTGTTGTGTCCTTCTGGCCATCTTGGTGTGCCTTGATGCACACTTCTGTTTTATGTGCCTTGATGCGTACACCACATATGGCTTTGGCCTTGCAGTTGGCCTGGTGATGTCCAAATTTCTGGCATGTAAAGCACCTCAAGGGCTCTGGCACATATCTCCAGAGCTTGTACGAGCCACAGTTACCCCGATCAAGGGTGGTGTTTGGGGCTCCGTTGAGGATGACCAGGACTTACCTGGTTGAAGACTTCCCTTTGGTCATGCGGGAAGCCTCCACCACTTGTGGGAGAGACATGATCACCTCCATGTCAAACCCTAGTGGGTAACCAAGTAGTACCATCATGGCCTTTTTCTCTTGGAAGGTCAGTGGCTAGATATACACTTTTCTCTCGTCTTTTAGCACCTTGATTTCCAGCAGGAAGTTCAGGGTGGCTTTATCTTTTGAGACAATAATCTCTACACATTCGAATTGCAAGTATGACTTGCCTTTCCTTCTCCAATGCCCTAACCAGTTGGTAGGCATTATCGAAGTCTTCAGGCTTTATGGTACCTTAAACCGCGTTAGTCGATATGGGGTGGGTTCAGACTCTTCTTCAGAGTCAGTTTCCACCCTTCGTCGCTTCACGCCTCCCCTTTGCAGGGGTTTAAGGCCTTTAATAGTGGGGGCAGCTGGTTTGGCTGGTTCAGCTTGAGCCCCTTCTTGACTTTGAGAATTCTGAGGGGAATTCAGATTTCTCTCAGTCTGGTGTGCATGGACAGACTTTGTTGATGATTTTTCTGTCTTGTCCTTGCTCGTTTCTGCAGGCCGGACACAATTGGCCTGCATTTTTCCTTTCTTTTGTCCCCCTGTAGCCTTGAAAGGCTTCAGGGTGACTGCCATGGTCTGATTCATTCTGTGGTCATTGAGAAAGGTTAGGTCTATTAGGTCCCCTTTCGGGGGTCTATCCCTATTCCTACTCTCAGGAGTTGAGGTCTTATGAAGGGCCTCAGAATTCTCTGTCTCCTACACTCGACCCTTCAGCACCACAGGAC
>NC_091549.1:24562961-24565461 GCF_042767895.1 Penaeus vannamei
CTCCGACGCAAGGCCGAGAAGATCATGAGCAGACCGAGAGGTGAAGACACAGAACGAGACAGAGCATAATCATCCCCCACTCGGAATTGACTGAACACCTGGAGGCCCTTGTGGGCCGCACTCTAAAGATCGCTACGTCTTCAGGCAAGAAGATTGGAGACATCGTGAGAGAATAGAGGTCAAACCAAAACAGATCCCTCAGCCAGGTGTAAAGCATACCCTGTGGTGGGTGTGATAGAGTCTACATAGGTGAGAAAGCACGAGGACTGCACGAACAACGAATCAGCCAACACCGCAGCGCTCACCGACGCCACGACATGAGAAGCGCCTTCGTTGTTCACGTAGACACCGACAGTCACCTCCCGAAGTGGTCCCAGGCCTCCATCATAAGGCAAGGCCTGGCCCCACGACAAAGGAAGATGGTAGAAGCGGCGTTTATTCACACAACTAACAACATCAACACCGTTACGGGGAGCCACAAGCTATCCAAGGTTGTCGCTCACCTGATTACCGACATGACCTGACCACCTAACATTAGTATACAAACATTATATATATATATATATATATATATATATATATATATATATATATATATATATATATATATATATATATATATAATATAGTTATATAGTTATATAGTTATACATATACATCAACGCAGATAATCTTGAATGATCCCAGGAATTTGGAAATATATGTTTCAAGGAAATATTACAGTAAGATGCAAACACTTTCCAACGATAGGTCTCCTTCCTGACAGCACAGCCATGCAAACACGCAGTCAAAAATGTCAGGGTATTCCTGAGTTTCCTGGTGTATCAGGGGAAATTGGCATTTTAGAGACAGAGTGTACATGTGATCCTACTTTAGAATTATATGTGGTGCTTGTACATGACATCTGTAAAAGTGCAGATTTTTGGTAAACATTGACTGCAGCACAGAATTAGAGCAACCTCAGTACATAGAATGTTTGCTTGAAAATATTGTATGTATGCCCTCATATTCCATTTCTAATGTAAGCAACCCTACTAGAGGTTCTGAACCAAGATATGATGCAATTCATTGAAGAATCATGAATTTGATTGCGAGAAGGCATTTGATATTTGTCAGAGAAGATTGATTTGTGACAATTTCACATAAACATGGTCATTTAACAATGGGTTATTCCTACAAATGAACATGTAAATAGTAATACTATTAACAATTAAGATTACAATGAGAGGGAAAGGGTAAAATTGACAGGTGAGAAGGATTAAGGGGATAAAAGCAAGTATTATAAATACTGTGTATGTGCCTGCTTGTATATGTTAGAAAGATTAAGAATATGTGTGACAGTGTTAAGGTCTAAGTGCACGTGAATGCACTTATTTCTATAAGAAAAGCTGTAGGTTAATAATTTTTTATTGGTATTTGAAGTGATAGCCTAGATGAAAAGTCACCAAGCATCAAATTTCGCGCCAATTTCATGGTTTGATTCGCTAGATAGTAGCGGTTATTGTCGGAGTTAGCACTTTTCGTGGCGGCCGAACGCCAGCAGTGGTGCTGGCGGTCCCTGGCGTTGCCTTGTTTTTAGAGTAAGTTTTCGAGGCGTTCGTGGGCGCCATGCCGCGAGCGCCTCCGTTCGACCGCCGCCGTTCGAATGTTTTTAAAGTACGGCCCCTGGTGAAATGTATGGGCAGTGTGACCCGCGTCCTAAGGTTACATTATAAGATTTTTTCCTATTTCCCCTGCAACTCATCTCCTGCTACTAGAACTTCCTAGTGGTTCTCACGGCCGTCTGCTCTTTGGCCTTAAGAAGCACTAAGAACCTGTGACTCCAATTCACATTATCAATCATCAGTACTCTCTCCCTATCTCTCTCACTCTTGCTCTTTTTCTCTCTCTGTCTCAGTCTCGCTCTCTCTCTCCTCCCTCCCTTCCTCTCTCTCTCTCTCTCTCTCTCTCTCTCTCTCTCTCTCTCTCTCTCTCTCTCTCTCTCTCTCTCTCTCTCTCTCTCTCTCTCTCTCTCTCTCTCTCTCTCTCGCACTCTTTCTCTCTCTCCCTCGCTCTCTCTCTCTCGCTCTCTTTCTCTCTCTCCTCCCTCCCCCCCCCCCTCTCTCTCTCCACCCCCTCCCCTCCCGTCTCTCTCTCTCTCTCCTCCCTCCCCCCCTCTCTCCCTCCCCCCCCTCTCTCTCTCTTCCTCTCTCTCTCTCTCTCTCTCTCTCTCTCTCCTCCATCCCCCCCTCTCTCTCTATCTATCAATCTATCTATCTATCTATCTCTTTCTCTCTCACTCGTCTTTCAATAATCTATATTCCTATGTGACTGACGTAAAAACCGCCAGGCTCGATAACTGTTCAGATGGAAAACACAATACCTCAAAATACGAACCTCGAAATCATCTCATGTCATATCCCACTTGGAGGACGTGGCTGAAATTCACCATTGAAAAAAAGGAAACGAAAAGAACGTGGACCAATATCAATAAGCTTTGCACTTTCGATTGACCTCACAA
>NC_091549.1:24577961-24580461 GCF_042767895.1 Penaeus vannamei
TAATTAAAGAAAAAAGTATTGGTAAATACACAGGAGAGATAAAAAAAATAATGATGATAGGAACAGTAACAATGATAAAAACATTAATAAAAGTAATAATGATAATAATAATGACTATGAGTAATGATAACAAAAACAGCATGATAACAATCATGAAAGGTTTTACATTGATTGAATTATCATAAGTATAATGACAATAATAATTAGAGAGAGAATAAAAAATAAATGACACATTCTCTCTCTCTCTCTCTCTCTCTCTCTCTCTCTCTCTCTCTCTCTCTCTCTCTCTCTCTCTCTCTCTCTCTCTCTCTCTCTCTCTCTCTCTCTCTCTCGATTCTGTAAGGTTATAGTTCATATTCTTTATCATAATTACCTGCCCAATTCTGAGTACCAAAAAGCAAAGATGAGGCTGTTAATCTCAAGAAATGAAGTAATGGCTTCAAAACAGGAAATTTCCTGGAAATGTTTTGGAAATTCAACTGGATGATTTCAGGAACGATACGTATAATTACAAAGATTTATAAGCAGTTCTTGACTCTCTTTAAAGATGGGATGGCGGAACGGAGGAGAGTTTGGGAGAATTTAATGCAACACCGAGAGAGTTAATAAAAGTGTTACTTTGAGGAAACGAGGCCATGATGCTATTCGTTGTGTGGAAAGTCATATAGACCTTGCAAAATTTTCTAATGGATTCACACAACTTTCTAACATGATTCTCCTTTTTTAAATATATACGAGGGTAAGTTGAATATTACATTGCAATTTTTGTGTTAGTAAAAAGGGAACATACACATTTGATGTTTAATGAATATCAAAATTATTATATTTGTAGTTAAATAAACTATATTGAAGGGTGGTAGTACAATATATGTATGTATGTGTGTGAAAAAAATTACATTTGTTATATTTGTGTGTGTTTGTGTGTGTGATTATTTAACCCCCCAAAAAATATATTTGTAGTTAAAGAAACTATGCTGAAGGATGGTAGTACAATATATATATCTGTGTGTGCGTGTGCGTGTGTGTGTGTGTGTGTGTGTGTGTGTGTGTGTGTGTGTGTGTGTGTGTGTGTGTGTGTGTGTGTGTGTGTGTGTGTGTGTGATTTTTACCAAAGTACTAATGTATATTTTCCTTCTAATCGGTTTACTCGGCAGGAAATGTAGTTATGGTCCAAAAGAAATCAACAAAGTAATACTTCGTTTCGAATCTTATATATAATATATAGAAACTTTGCACTTCATATAGTAATTAGTATACAGATTTGTTCTTGTAACAATTGATTACCAAATGCAGTCCAGTGAAAGCCCATTGTTTAGTTTTCCTTCGACTACTGTATAATATACGCACACACACACAGAGCACACGTGACTGTTCGTAGCAAAGATGCAAAATGACCTGATAATTCATAAATCGCAAACGCACCACATAAATCACAGACAAGCGATCCATGATTGAACTCAGACTTTAAAAAATGATAAAAATTGTGCAAAGTACATAAGACAGTATTGTATCGCGTGACGACATACCGATATGATAGATAACTTTAAGCAACTTTCTATAATACTTGAGGCAGAGATCTGTGGCCTTATGCATACGAGCATACGCAAAGCTTGTGCACAATACTTAAAACAAGATAACACTGAATAGAAATCATCAGTAAATATAGAAAGTATTGGTGATTATAGTAGTACAGTAGAAGCAGAGATACGCAGCCTTAGAAACAGACTACAGTACAGAAAATGCATTATATGATGTATCCAAACAGCGCAACGATAGATAATCTGGAAAAGCCAACTATACTACTTGAGGCAGAGATATGAAAGCTTTACACAGAAGCGATAAGCAATTTATGTAAAATCTCCAGATAATGTGCCTGTTCGAGCACCGGCAAACTTCTCCATCTGTGTTTAATCTGCACAATTATGCAGGCAAACTCAACCAAACTTGAGAAGAAGAAAAAAAAGTTAAAGTTTTTAAACCAAACATTCGCAAAGTTTTAATTAGCGTCAAAGATTTTGATTAATTTTGGTATGAAATATGAGAAGAACTATCGGTAAGAAGTTTGCCTTTTATTATGATCTTCAAAAATAGAACGGATAGGGGAATGTAATGTAAATAATTATGATGAAGATAATTAGCATTCCTTAGGATCAGGAGGAGGATAGGAATGGAGATTAAGATGACGATGACGATGATGATGGTGAGAATGATGTGATAACGCGAAGATCTAGATGAAGGTCAGGACTTAAATTATAATGCGGTAATGATGGTGGAAATAATGATGATGAGAATGAGCCAGTTCAAAAATATGTGGTTGATGATAATGGTGATGGTGATGACAGATGGAGGAAGATGAAGATGTTAAAAATAATGCTAATGTTAATGGTAACGATTGTAATCAAATTATAGTGATGATGATGAAGGTGATAAAAAGGGATAAAAACGAGAGAATTACTACTATTATTATTCTTAATGTTGTAAACTTATATTATCATTAGGA
>NC_091549.1:24595461-24597961 GCF_042767895.1 Penaeus vannamei
CTACCATATATATATATATATATATATATATATATATATATATATATATATATATATATATACATATATACATATATACAATATATACAAAGTAATGTATAGATATTTACATGTATATATATATATATATATATATATATATATATATATATATATACATATATATATATATATATATATGTATATATATATATATATATATATATATATATATATATATATATATATATATATTTAGAAGTAAGTAATGCATAGATATTTATATGTATATTTGTATATATATATATATATATATATATATATATATATATATATATATATATATATATATATATATATATATATATATATATATATATATATATATATATATTTATTTATTTATATATGTATGTATATATATATATATATATATATATATATATATATATATATATATATATATATATATATATATATATATATATATACAAATACACACACACACATTTATTTAGAGTATTTAGAGCTGTTGTACTAGGTTGACCCACCAAGTTAACTTGCAAGCGGATAGTGCCGAGATTCCGTTGCCAGACCCAGCCGTGAGGGAGGATCTCCAGGCTGAAGAGTGGTAAAGCAGCAGATATCTGTGGTATCTCAGCTGAAGTGTTAAAGGCTGGTTGTGAACCTATGGCGCGGGGGTTGCATGTGTAGTGACGCGCATGTTGACTCGCAACATCGGGTCACTCCTGCCACAGCTTCGACCCAAGATCCTTGCCTTGAGTGGCCAGGAATAAGGAAGTCTATCCTACATGCTCCAGAAGACAACATGAAGAAAACGGGACTCAACATAATCATACAAATACACCATGTGTTTTATCTTACTTCAATCATTTTAAAGCTTTTAATAACAAGAAAATAATTTTATCATTGTTCCTTTTTTCAAACAATGCACATTAATCTCAAAGAGACTCCATACAAATGAAACATCAAAATCAGCAGGGAAGATGGTTCTTGATAAGAAAGTAATTTCCATATTCAGTTTTGGAATACAAATGATTTTAAATTATTTTCTTATCATTTTACTATCAAATTTGTTAATGGGATTTTTTTTATTGATTTCATTTTGAAGTAGATTGGAACCATTCCCTATGTCTATGTGTCTCTCTCGCGCTCGAGCGCGCGAGAGAGACACATAGACACACAGACGAGAGCGTAGCGAGCAGAGGTTGAGGATTTGGAAAGCACTCGTTAACTCTGTCGTACCTGGACTTTCCGAAGTTTTCGGTGACTCCAGGGGAGCACTCTCACATCAAGCCCTAAGTTAAGTTGTATTTGTTTTGGGGGCGTGACAGTGTGTTGTTTCGGTTACGGACATTTTAAGGGAAGATATAATTAAGCCAATCTGTCTCCCGAGTGCGTCATATCTTTTTTTTCTTCTTTTTTATAATGGAGCCTCTTAATTCATTTTGTAAAACCCGATGTATTTTATTGTAATTTTCTCATTTAGTTATTTTTTCATCGTGTATATTCTATGATCCCGAGAACTTCAGTTCAGTTTTACAAATGTTTTATTGTTTTAGTTCAGTAAAGTTGTAATTGTTATGTGCCTGCTTTTCTCTCAAATGCCAGTGATATTGCCCACAAATAATATAAATAAGTCTGAGAAATAATAGAATAGGTCTAGTGAATAAGAAAACGTGCGAAAAGGATGGAAATAATCAGGCAATCGGGGAAGGTGAAACATTGTTAAACTAAAAGAGAAACAAACTTTTGAAAAGGAAAGGACACCGTAAACATGAGTCATACGGGTGAATAAAATGAATGAATGAACAGAAAACGTGACACCGCCGAAGGCAACCTGAAGATCGCCTACTCGTGGACTTTGTGAAGATTACTTATTATAAGATTTACATCAGCTTATTGCTGTCCACGGACTTTTCGTTTAACCTGCTATGCGAGTGAGACTCGCACACGGTTCCCCGACCATACCACGCTACCAAAGTCCCGAACATATGCACGAACACTACATACACGTAGCTTTGTCATTTCATTCATTCGTGTTAAACGTCTCCCTACTAAAACTGTGATACAATGGTTACAGACATCCTTAATCTGTTGGTGGCAGCGCTTGCTTTAGTTTGTGCATGATTCGGGGAAGATAAAAAGGGATCGGGCAGATATATTTAATAATAATAGCTGAGAAATACGTTACACATGCTGTCCTGGCTGCCATTTGAGAGTCCGGTACCGTTACCCCTGACCTGTTGAGGGGTGTGGTCACCCTTTTCTGGAAGGGGAAGGGGGACCGATCGCCGAGACATCACGCTGTTCAGTATACCAGGCAGGGTTCTCGCCCACATCATTCTGCGGCGTATCAGAGACCACCTGTTGAGGCACAAGAGGCCGGAGCAATCCGGATTCACTTCTGGTAAGTCCACAATAGACCACATCCTGGCGCTTCGAGCCATTGCAGAGCGCCGTAGTGAATTCCGGCGTTGGCTGCTTGCAGCCTACATCG
>NC_091549.1:24602961-24607961 GCF_042767895.1 Penaeus vannamei
TATTTTTTTTTTTTTTTTTACAAATATGTGTACATATATATACATACACACACACACACACACACACACACACACACACACACACACACACACACACACACACACACACACACACACACACACACACACACACATATATATGTATGTATATATATACATATATTGTAAATATATACACATACACATATATGTGGGGTAGGGTTGCGGGTGTGTGAAGAGAGAGAGAGAGAGAGAGAGAGAGGAGTGAAAATATTAATATATTCTTATTAATGTTAGATAAATGGTTCTTAAAAATGCCTCATTATTCGAAGGACAAAAGGTCTATCAACGTGTTTAAGATTCAACTTTTAAGTGAACAGTTCCTTCACAGACTAGCGGTAATTGCCTGGGTTGTTAACAAGCAGAAAGGGGGCCGCCTTTTGTTCACTCGAGAGAGATAGAGAGAGAGAGAGAGAGAGAGAGAGAGAGAGAGAGAGAGAGAGAGAGAGAGAGAGAGAGAGAGAGAGAGAGAGAGAGAGAGAGAGAGAGTGAGACAAAAGAAAAAAAAATATGACAATACACGAGAAAATAAACGAAACATGCAGGCAAATGAAAATAAATATTTGAACATATGGATGGATATGATCATTCTACTATTCGAAGCACTGATGCAATAATTGAAATTTGATCCGCGTTTAATATTACAGACTTTATTTGGTGAATTACGTGCAACAGAAATTATAGATTTGATCACGATTCATAGGCAATAATATGGTACATGGTCATAACAGCAAAGTTTTATTTTTATTTTTAAATAAGCTTTGTGATGTTCATAGCATGATGATGTGGATAACTGTTATGTTGCACAGACTAATGATGATAGTGAGTGTGGTGTTAGTGGTGAACATGATAACGAAGATAACAATAACAGAAACAATTAAAATGTAACGAAATTAACATGACAAAACCAATTATTAGTACTTGCATTCATTACTATTACTCTTAATTCTAGCCGTAGACTAACATGCAATGGTAGCTATTATATTGGTAGCACTCGATACAAAACAAAACCGACGAAACAGATCATAACCTCTTTCATCCACTATGATGAATCTTTCTTCAGAAAAAAATAGGATGAAAAATCTTTGGATAGTTACTTTCATGATGAATATTGAATAAGTTATTTTATTATCCCCCTTCCCCCTTGCAAAATAAAATATTGACATTAGAATTTCTGGAATTGCATTTCCTTACTTTTGTGTATTTTGTGCCTTTTTTATTATCAAAATTCCCAGCCTAAAATCTGAATGAGAGTGTTCCCGAGAAAAATGTTATTTCTTTTAGCATACAATGGAACGAGCTGCTGGCAGTGACAAAACATGTTTCTTAAAGTGCTTGTATATACCCTGATCTAACTGTTTAGTGATATTCAACTAACCTTTGAATATAAAAATACATCAAGTTCTCTCTCTATATGTATCTTTTTTAAGTAAGTTTTGAGTATTTAAGGCTTACGCTATGTATAAATAAATAAATACACACACACACACACACATATATACATGCACACACACACACATATATATATGTGTGCGTATGTGTGTGTTTGTGTGCGCGCGCGCATGCACACACACACACACACACACACACACACACACACACACACACACACACACACACACACACACACACACACACACACACACATATATATATAAATACATATGTAAATATATTCATTTATATCTATACCTATCCACACACACACATACAAATATATATATATATATATATATATATATATATATATATATATATATATATATATATATATATATATATATATATATATATATATATATATATATATATATATATATATATATATATATATATACTAAATATGTTGTAAATCCTAGCAGTCACTAATCTCCATGGGGAAATTTAAGAAAACGTAAAATAATGGCTAGATAAAAGACTTAAAAAGATTCAAACAAGCACACATCACACTGAACATTAAAAGCAAACTGAACATAAAGAACAAACAAGATAAAAGCTACTGTCACAGGTTGTCAATGTTCTCTTCAGAATAATTCAGGTGCCGGAGAGGCAGACGAAATCACTGGGTGTGGTAAATCAGGAACTCTACAGGCTCCGTCTCCAACAGCAGAGAGGGGCATAGCGGCTTGTTTCACAACAGTATGAACCTTATTTTTTAATCCATTCAATAGTGGCTAGGATTTATTGATCCGCACTACATGCAGATATGTCTGACATGTGCTTTGTTAATATGTTTTAAAAGAGCAGTGCCAGCAGGTAGTGCTGAACCATCCATAACATTCCTCATCCACTTATATGTATCGCAAAACTGAGAGAATTTCCTGTAAAACAGAACATGCAGCGGTATTTTATGGGTGGGATACAGTACATGCTTGTGTGTTGCCGTGTTTTGTTCGATATTTAGATGCTCCGCAAAGCATGCTCTTTTGGGGGTGCCGCTCGGTTACCTCCAGAGAAAGGTCAACCCTGGCACAACTTATTCTCCTATTGCCAATTTCTAAACCAAAAATGAGGCCTTACAGGGAATCAGAAGAAAGCTATGGAAGAGAACCTGGGATGGTGAAGATTTCGTTGAAGTTTTTCTGATATTTCGACAGCAGATATCCGCATGCTTTTACATCATTTAGGATTATGTATCACGTTTACATATTATATTGAATTTGCAATATATAATTTGTTTAATACAAAAGTTTCCCTCGGTTTGCTAATAAGACGGTAATCATTGAGATGTGGGGGATTCTGAAGCAGTCCAGTGGGTCTGCGTCACCTATGTAGATTTAATTATTAAATGTGTGGAAACAATTAATATTAAATGAGACAGATATCTTCTTTAGCTAACTTTAACTTCGTATGCACAATGTAAATAAGACACTTAAAAAAGAATATATTAATAAAGGCATAAAGTCTGGCTACATTTACTTTTCTGTCGAATGGTATTTTTTAAGTATGATGTATAGAAACTTTAAAAATCAATGAAACCTTGATCGTCGACAGATGAAGAATCCATGAGCAGAGGAGTTTTTCCCAGATTCTGAAGCACAGCCTATGCAGAAAAGCTACCATTAAATACAATATGAATGACAACACGTATGTATATTCAACATGCCTAATACATTAATATTTACCGGGCAAGGTAATTTTTATGTTACTTTTAATACGATATAATTTAGAAAAATGTGGTATAATTCTCTCTAGCCAATTGGCGAGAGTATAGCCTCAACCCGCCCTAGGACATCACGGTATTCGCGGCTTCATGATCGGCTGATGCAATCCCACGTTTCAGTAACCTTCCAGAAGTCAAAAAGAAAGGATTTTTGCGTCGCCCAACCCAAATTTCCACGACTACAATGTTAAGAAATTTGTGGAAAATGGCAATAAAAATGGGAAGGTATATTTGACTAATTAAAACGCCAGTTCATAAAAAATGTTACAATAAACAAAAATACACTAGACTGGTAAGTTCATTAATTTTATTATTATAAAAATATTGTTATGCTTTCGACCAAGTTACTATTTTTGATAACTTCGTCTGCCATGAATTTCTACCATGGAAGGGAAATTCCAAAAAAGTATCACAAATTTAAGATGTCTTAGAATATGTTACAGCTTTATTTTCTGTAATTGAAGTATTTCTATTAGTGCCCGGTAACGGTTTAACCAAAGGAAGAAAAAAAAGGAAAACCCGAATATAAACTATTACTATTTTGCATTCATCATGTATCAATATAAAAATATAAACATAAATAAATATTTGTATTAAGAGTCAATGGTTTTAGGTCCTTTGGAATATAAAATTGATATTTAAAGAGAATCCCTCGAGTCCCGGCATTGACCGTAATTATTGCCCAATTAAGATTTGAGCAAATATTCGATATTGTTAAAATAACATGATTTGCACAAGAATATGAATCCAGACGTTTCCAACTTACTGGTGTTAGATAAATCCTTATAATTCAAGTTATAATCATTATATTCAATATTTAATCTGTATCAACAAATTGTCTTCACCATCAACAGTCTTTTAGGCATAACTGCCATTTTAATGCATTCAGTTACGGACACTCATCCTCCCCCACCCTCTCTCTCTCTCTCTCTCTCTCTCTCTCTCACACACACACACACACACACACACACACACACACACACACACACACACACACACACACACACACACACACACATACATACATACATGTGTGTGTGTTTATGTGTGTATACATATATATTTACTTAAATATATGAGTGTATATATCTTTCTATCTACATGTATACATTCATACATACATACATACACACACACACACACACACACACACACACACACACACACACACACACACACACACACATATATATATATATATATATATATATATATATATGTATGTATGTATATATACGTATATATATATGTATATATATATATACATATATGTATACATATAAATATAAATATATATGTGTGTGTGTGTGTGTGTGTGTGTGTGTGTGTGTGTGTGTGTATGAGTGTATCAATATATATCTATCTATCTATATCCATGTATGTATATGTATATATATATATTATATATATATAATTATGTATATGTATGTACATATATACACTCATATATACATGTGTGTATATCTATGTATCGATATCTACATATCTATATCCATGTATATATGCATCAGTCTATCTCTATGTATATATAATATATAAATATTTATATATATAACATATATATTTATTTATTCAATATATGTATGTATATAGAGATAGATAAGTAGATAGATACATGCATACATATATATGTATATACACATATACTCATAGATTACACCGCCCAACACAATTATTGCTGAATGAAATCCAGTAACTGTTTATGATGCAGTTTGATGCGCTAATTACAAAAATATCGTTGGTTTCTATGCCACACGTCAGGTTTCTCCGCAATTTGACATTGGCTGATTTCCCTAAT
>NC_091549.1:24617961-24620461 GCF_042767895.1 Penaeus vannamei
GTATACTTAAGCTTTAAAAAGGCATTTGATGAGGTGTTTCGCAGAAGACAATTATGGAAATTATAACACTTAGGTGGATTCAAAGGCAAACTCCTCGAATGGACGAAACACTTCCGTCGAGAAAGACAGATGAGGACCGTAATTAAAGGGAAGCACTTTACGTGAAGACGAGTAACGCGGAGTACCTCCCGGGTCGGTCTTAGCGCCGATTATGTTTATTATCTTCGTTAATGACTTAGGGTCAAACATAAACCCAGGCAGTTATCGCAATTGTTTGCAAAAAAGCATAAAAGACGATAATTCTCGTAGACGACGTTTCATGCAAATGCATCCAAAATGACATGGAAAACTTATTCATGTGGAATCATACTTGGAAAGTGGAATTCATCACCAATAAAGGCCAATTAATCTGGGTCGGAGACAGCCTAATTCGTCCACTATACTAATACAAATTAGGAGACGCAGTAGAAAAATAGCAGATATGGAAAAAAGCCTTTACACAATCATATACACGAACCTTAGCCCAAAAAAATAGATAAATGAAAAGGTCCATAAAATGCTAGGACTGATTGCCAACATGATGAGGGTATTCGTGTATGTGGACAAAGACATGGCTAAGATATAGGCATGCAGACACACGTTTATATGTCTAACTCTCTCTCTCACTCACTCACTCACTCACTCACTCATTCACTCACTCACTCACACTCTGTGTGTGTGTGTGTGTGTGTGTGTGTGTGTGTGTGTGTGTGTGTGTGTGTGTGTGTGTGTGTGTGTGTGTGTGTGTGTGTGTGTGTGTGTGCAAACGTACACACGTGTGTGTATAGTACTGTGTAAAGAAACAATAGTTTGAGAAATAGCTCTGTCACATATGCATTTCGCAGAGTTAAGAGCACAATGTATTCATGGCAGATATAATAATCGGTATAACTATTAACATTATTGTAGTTACTACATAACACCAATTCCATTAATGCATTTCAGTTAGGATATTAATGTCAAATATTTTTCATGTTTAACTTACATAAAATAAGTGTTGAAAGTAACAGCCACTGGTTTAAAAATCTCTTATAACAAAAAAAATGTAATGCTGAAGGGCATTCAATACGAGGCTGGTTGACGGTTCTTTTTCCACAAAGTTTCGTTGATGAATCTTATTCTCCGCTTTTTATGTGTAAAAAGTAATATCAAGACCCTTTCTTCAAAAATATCTTCATATCTAAAGAGAGAGCGAGAGAAGTTTCCAGTTGTAATTCAGAAGCCTTGTTACTCTAATGAACCAGGCTACCAGTTAGACTAATACATGATGATTTACAAGGGTAATATCACTGCTGTCTGTATTACGTCAAAATTAGAGGTAGTTCACCTAGTGAATGAAGCTTACCAGAGTGATGTACAGCCTTCAAACGTACTACACTCTTAGAGTCTTCTCCATTGATGATGCCAGATCTCGAATGTGTTAAAGGCTTTGCGTTTTGTACTTGGGGGAAATGAAAAGGAGGAAAATTTCCAAGTGAGAAAGAAAAGGATACCTAACACGACTATTGTATTAAACAAAAAGTATAAGGAACAATTACTTAATGAATGAAAAAAGATAATGTGGTAGCAAGTGAAGTGTCCTGTAGTTTTGTGAAATATGTCTCAGTAGTTTTTCAACAATTGTTTTGATCAAAATGGATGTTGACTGCGGGTGGCCAGGGACACAAGGCATTCTCTGATTTAAGAGTACTACTCCGAAAACATATATTCAGGTAAACATAAGTATATACATATACTTTACTTTATGGATAATTGTAGTCATTCTACATACACATTATTTCTTTGCATCAGCTGAGTACAAAGTCATTAACGGTTGTGCTAAACTCAATGAAAATCATGATTTTGAAGGTGTCTTTGATGAGGTAAATGTTTTGTGGAAGAGAGGACTTTGAAGGCTGAGGGCATCAAAATATGCAAAAATCTTGAAATTTAATCGCCCAAGAAGAAAAGCCATCTGTAAACAATACGCCAAAGGCCGGGTGCTACGTTTCACACCTCTGTCCTCCGGCAGCTGGCTTCCTCTTTCAACGAACGCAGGTTTTCACTCTGCTTTCACTTTTGACACTTGTGTGGCATAAGTAAGCACCTGCCCTCACAGGGAATCGCTACATAAAAGGGAGGCAGACAGAAAGAAAGAGAGAGAGAGAAGAAATACAGATGACACACACGGTCTCATTCATCGCCACTCTGCCCTCGTCACCAGGAGATACAGGTCTCACGCTTCACATAAACCCTCAAGCCAAGACCATTTTCATTCACTTGCACTAATGCCATCCTCCTTCGTTCACATCTGATGGCAGTGGCACGATCAACCTCTCTCGTTCATATCGGGTAGCTAGCGGTGGGTGAACTTCACAACAGCGATCCTCTCTTGTCCATATCTGGTGGCTAGCGGTGGAAGAACTTCTCAACCCCGATCAATGCTCCTGTTGCCAAGATACTCCTCCTGTCGAAATGCCTT
>NC_091549.1:24667961-24670461 GCF_042767895.1 Penaeus vannamei
AATATAGAAAAGAAGATACAAATAGGTTAGAGAAAAAGAAACAAAACAAATAGATTAAAGAAAAAAACAACAAAGAATCAAAACGAAGGAAAAGGAAGGAGCGGACAACATCCAACGAAGGACAATCTGTATCAACAACAGCCCCGGATCCAGTAATACCCTTTGTGATCCTGCCATTACTGAGCATCCATATACGGAACCCAAACACTATCCTGGAGTGATGAGGTGTCCTGGGACAAGCTGGTCTTATTAGGAAATGTGTTATGTGGTCTGAGAGAAAAGTGATAACTTTAGTAAATAATCAGAGGGATTATTGACATTTTTGTATGTAACACACACACACACACACACACACACACACACACACACACACACACACACACACACACACACACACACACACACACACACACACACACACACACACACAAGCACACTCAAACACACACACACACACACACACACACACACACACACACACACACACACACATTAGGGCTACTTAAATACTTTATGGAGCTGTTTACTTCACCTACAAAAGCTCTGAAATTAGTAGTTTTCTCATAATATAACTTTATTCCTCGACGGCACAGTATGCTCAACTTTAAAAAAAAATAATGCACATTTTGCCTTGAAGTATTAAACGATCGGGCATCACGTATTATTATGCAAGTTCATAACAAAAATGGTTTAATCTCGCCTGTAATTTAAAGTCTACCGAGAAAAGAGTAAAAAAAATCCTTGGAATATTTTTGATAAAAGTCGTTGCATCAAGGTTTACCGAGAAAAGACTTGCAAAATCTTGAGTTTTATCAAGGCATTGACAGATATAGCACTTGTGTAAAATACTGGTGCGTTAGAGTTATATGAAAGAAATTGAGGGAGATAAAGAAATATGGTAAACTAGATCGTTTCGATTTTTAACGTCTATTTTTTGTCAAAATAAGCGTTCTGTAGATTATGAGAACTATATAAATAGAAAATACCTGAGGAGAGGGAAATGTTGGAAATGGTTCTCTTGTGTGATTTCTTAACTCTTCGCTCATTAAAACTATAACAAATATGATGGGAATCAAACCAACTGTTCCAAAGGTATTAATTTTAGATATTCTCTCATCTCAATCTCTTATGACATAAGACAAACGCGTTAAGCATTTTTTTTAGATATTAGTTGTATAGTTACTTTTATTATCCTTTTAAGGGTTCTGATTCTATATAAACTTGGAAAAGATTTTAAAGATTTGAAATACGTGTTAAATTGTATCAGAAGTCTGCTGACTGGTGTGCGTGTGCGTATGCGTGTGTGTGTGTGTGTGTGTGTGTGTATGTGTGTGTGTGTGCGTGCGTGCGTGCGTGCGTGTGTGTGTGTGTATGGCAACTACTTCTCTCTTACTTTGGCTAAACTGAGATTTGAAGTTATCTTTCAATAGTGTGGTATGGAGAGAACACTAAATTGTAGGTTAAAGGACAAATTGTGGAATTATTTTATTCAAAAGTGGCTTATTTATATAAAATGTTTCCTAAACTATGTTTATGTTTATACACATATTTATTCACACACACACACACACACACACACACACACACACACACACACACACACACACACACACGCGCGCAAACGCACACGCACACGCACACAGAGCAAGAAAAAAAGAAAGATGATATTCCTTAAAAGCTCTATAGTGAAAATGGACTTAGTTTAAGCAACCGCAGCCCTTCGACACCGGGGCTACGTGGGTGGGAACTCGGAGAAATCTCCGGTTTCGTTTACTGATTATCATCTCAATTTGGAATACCTGAGTGCGTGCTCATTATAAAGCTTGTGGTGTAGCCTCATTTTATTTCGCTTTTGAATGTAAATGCCGAAGATTCTTTGTTCAAAGAAAATTTCTTACTTGTAATTCCTTTGACTATACAAGCAATTAAAAACAGAGGGCTTATTAGATTTTGTTCTTTAATTCTAGCAATTGTAGATATGATAAAAAGAAGATGCGGATAAATACGGCCGTGAAGAATCTCATGTTTATTATACAGACGTTTCGAAGGTTTCAACAGACCCTTATTATTAATGCTGTAATAAGCAGACGATAGGGACATCAGACAATGTAAATCAAACAGGGTAGATTCTGGTTTTAACAAATAAAACTAATGAATATTAAGTAGAAAAAACGAAAAATTACCAACAAAATACATAAACACAAAATATATACAAAAGACATGTATACCAAAAATATAACTTAAAACTATGGAACGTACAAGAAAGTTCAACTAACCAACAGTGGGTGTTTTATGGAGATGAGTAGTCAGTGAGTAAATAAGGGAGTTGTACCGTGTGTGTGTGTGTGTGTGTGTGTGTGTGTGTGTGTGTGTGTGTGTGTGTGTGTGTGTGTGTGTGTGTGTGTGTGTGTGTGTGTGTCTAAAACACACACGCACACACATATTGGAGAACAAACTAAAATGCCGAAGAGATATTCTTAACATATCAAAATTACATACA
>NC_091549.1:24762961-24765461 GCF_042767895.1 Penaeus vannamei
TACCATTTACAGAAAGCATACGTTCACTGGTTTAGGAATGCATTATTTGAGCTACACACCTCAAAAGTACAAAATTAATAGCATATCTACCTTAATTAATCAACAGAGCATATAACATTTGCACCACTTGGTCTCTTTTTAATTTAGAAATGAAGTTTTTATCAAATTATTTTGAAACAAATGGATACCCAAGCATTATGTTTCAGAACACCCAAATATTATTTTTAAGTGAGAAGTGCTAGCCTCTAAAGCTTACCTTTGCTCCTTAGCAAACTAAATACATTAAATTACCGTATCTCGTAAAATTCCCCAGATTAAATTTGATATAGTTTTCATGAATAATTACAGCATTAATATGGACGGTCATCGCGACGTCACCAGAGCTGTCACGTGATCAATCGGAGGCAAAAACATCCAACAAAATCTCACGAACTTCGTTATTAAGTATTGGTCTGTCGCGAACATCGTCCCTTTTTTCTCGATTTATATGAGTCGCATCCTTTTTCACCCTTTTCTAAGAAATTTCGATATGGTAAACAGCTGCATTATTATTGGATGTACAAATGAACAGCAAAAAGATTCAACTTGGAGTTTTAATTGTTTTCTGAATTACCCCGAGAGGAGGCTTTGGCTATCAATCGCAAGAACTTTGATCCTGCACCTGGGAGTGATGTAAGAGTTTGTGGTAATGGTACGTACGATAACTTCTATATAAAAATATTCTAAAATTTATACGGTTATGTTTTATCGTCATAACTCTTTCTAGGGGATGTATTTCCTCGTGGTCAAGCATAAGCCTAGGCGGTGGTAGATATTATGGGTGACTGACTGGTTACTAATGAGTATCTTCTTTCACTTTAAGTTTCAGTTAATTTGATTTTAAAACTTTCCATGAACAACGGTCGTAAGACATTAAATAGGAACAAAATGAAGATAGTAGTTCTAATGATTGATACACTCCCCTCTCAACAACTTCAGTAAATTTGCTTAAATCTGTTCAAGGTATCATGATGAGTATTGCGTGGGAATGTAAATTTAACCTTTTAGAAAAGTCTGGCTATAACATCCGAAACAATATTGAATTACCCCAGTTTTGAGCAACTAAAAATAATAATAATAATAATAAAACAGGCCTAAAAGACAACGGGCGAGCAAAAAAAGAATTTCACAAGTTCAGGAGAATTTAATCCTAAGAGTGCGAACCAGTCTTATTATAAGCAGATTGGGTACTTATTTGTACCCTGCCAGAGATTTGTAGGCCTTTAATTCTGTTTATGTGTAAACACCAGGTGTTCGTATAAAGGTCGATCACCCAAACAATTAGTATGGCCCAGCAAATACAGATAGCTGTATTCTGTTTTTTTCTTATATTGAATACCAAATTCCATTATCCTATTTTGTTTTAAAAATTCAGAAAAAATACTTGAAAGCTTCGAGTGATTTGTAGGCTTTCAACTCCTCTTCTGTGTACTTACTCGGCGTGTGCATTAGGTAGAGATAAATATCACTAAAATTAACATGGGCCAACCATTAGGGCTTTCAGACAAGCCATCAGAGAGTGAGAAAGGATCTGGTAAGCTTTCTGTACCTTTAGAATGCTAAAGTTTTTCATCATGACGTTTTTTTAGCAACTAAATAGAGAGATTTGTAGTAGGTTGACATTATTCTCACAGCTGATTCAGCGGCCATTGTTGACCTTTTGCCCACCAGTGCTGTGCGCGTGCGCGATAAAGCCTTTTGTTTTTGTTTTGATGATCTTCCCTATACTTTTCTAAAGAAAAGAGAGTCCTTTTCCTTGGAGTTATGCTCAACTATTGCATATATGTTTAATTGTCCTAGCTGCAATACCAGGTATATTGGATCAACAACACGTTGATTTAACCACAGAATACTTGAACATGTGGGGAAATCCATAAGAACTGGCCTACCTCTAACTAACCCGCTATTTGCTAACACTCGCACAGAGAAGACCATCCCTACACTTGCAATGAATTTAAAATTATCTCTTCGTCTCCTAATAGACCAGGCCTCCTTATCTCGGAATCTCTGCTGATCCACAAGATGGAACCAGAGCTTAAGGACTATCAGACAGCCACACAGCCATTTACAGTGTAATCCTGTGACCGTAGCTACCTGTTTCCCTATTCATGGTGATTTAGTTTTGCATATATTTCCCTTATTTTTTTGTTTCTTTGTTTCGCTTTTTGTGAAATTTGCTTATTTCTGAACTGTTTTATTTTGTGCCTTGTCCGGCTCTAATGTTTTTACTTTTTTTTCTTTTGTAGTACTGAAGATGACGTGCAATCGTCTTTGAAACGTATGCAATAAAGATGTTCATCACAACATTGGTTATAATTTTCATCTTAAGATTGCGCATCCCTCGTGGCAAGTCTATATCTGAAATTCTATCGTGTGTGTGTGTGTGTGTGTGTGTGTGTGTGTGTGTGTGTGTGTGTGTGTGTGTGTGTGTGTGTGTGTGTGTGTGTGTTTATACATACAC
>NC_091549.1:24767961-24770461 GCF_042767895.1 Penaeus vannamei
AATAAGGAGAGAAACAGAGGGTTTAGAGTAACATTTTATATTCAAATTTATGATAATTTATAAAAGAAGTCATACATTCTGAAACCAACTCATCGAAAGAGGGGTCGAGCAAGTACTAAGCATATACTGAAGGCAAACTGAATCACATTTGGAATTATTTAATCTATCAATGGAGAGAGAGAGAGAGAGAGAGAGAGAGAGAGAGAGAGAGAGAGAGAGAGAGAGAGAGAGAGAGAGAGAGAGAGAGAGAGAGAGAGAGAGAGAGAGAGAGTACGCAATATCAGTAAGCAACACTTAGTCACAGTAATTATCCTGAATGTATTGCATGGCGAACCGGACATTTGGTCACGTGTAACCCCAAGTCCACAGTAATTAGGAACAAAGATGTAAAGTTTGGATCATTGGAGGCCAAATGTCCAAAGTTGAGCAGTTTTGCAAGAAAAATGTCAGACACTATGCAGTTGTGTGCTTCTCCATTTTTTTAACGTATACTTATTATACCAAGACAGTTGTAAGCAAGTTAACTATTTGTGAATGCTACAGCTAAAACTTTAAAATCAATAATTACAACTAAAAACAATATATATGAATATGTGTATTAATACATAAATATTTACTCAAACATACACACATAAATATACATATATACACACATACATTTGATATTTAAATTAAACTATGTTTTTCATGCGCATTTATAGTTTTCGTTGGGGTATTGAAAGATGTTGCGGATTTTTTTTTTTTTTTTTTGAAAATGGCGAATTTCAGTGTTTAACAGCTTGTATAAGAATTGTTGATACTATATTTTTTGCAATGATTGCTGGATGGAATACCTTGTATATGGAGGATGATATTGTTCGAGAATGACATCTCCAACCCTGTCTCTTTGCCAAGCACATCGCTTTCCCAAGAGCGGTGTGTTCGTTCGTT
Source organism: Penaeus vannamei (assembly GCF_042767895.1). Classification (NCBI taxonomy): domain Eukaryota; kingdom Metazoa; phylum Arthropoda; class Malacostraca; order Decapoda; family Penaeidae; genus Penaeus; species Penaeus vannamei. The sequence goes on from NC_091549.1 coordinate 24,768,892, forward strand.
GGAGACAGGTAGGGGGAAGATCTAGCATTTGCTGGCGATAACTTCAGGGGAAATTATATAGTTGGAGACGGGTGAAATATCAGATCAGGTAGGAGAATCCCCTTGGAGTGTTTTAGAGTACTCAGAACAGGTTGGGCTTTCCTAAGAGACAGGTTGTGGCTCAGGAAAGGAGGAGGCAACCAATGGGGATGCTTGTCTTAGGCCTGCCATTATGACTATCCCAGAGACCAAAATGGATGGAAGTTGGGGGTTCGTCGAAGGTGACAACCGCTGTACATAGTTATGTGGGATTTTAAATAGTGTGTAACTTTTGAGGTTGCGTTTTCTTTTTCTTTATATATATATATTGAGTCGCATCATACAGCTATATCCCATAATCCAGTAATCATTCAGAAGTAGATTTTCATATTCTCTTTTGGGGGGTTTATTACATATATCTATCTATCTATCTATCTATATATCTATCTATCTATCTATCTATCTATCTATCTATCTATCTATCTATCTATCTATCTATCTATCTATCTATCTATATATATATATATATATATATACACATATACATATATATTTATATATGCATATATATATATATATAAACATCCATATCTATATATACATATATATGTATATTTATTTGTACATACACACGCACACACATATACAAACAGCCATGACAAAGGGGGTTGAGTTCACAAGGCTTGCTCGAGGAGGAGATGTAGGTCACCTTAGGTCAATCAGGCTCGGGTGTGGAATGTGTGAATCAGCTGCTGTATCTAATTATGTAAGCACAAGAGGACTACGACTGGAAAGTACAGCTTGGGTTTCAGCCTGGGACAAATATGTGGAACAATGTTATTTACATCGCTCGGCCACGCAAAAGGCTCGTCCTCGATCCCTCTGCACTGTCTTGAGCACTGATGGCGTGTCTGGATACAGAACCTGCGAGGCTTCTACAGATGGTTGCTCGTGATCCATGGCTGCTAAGGTCATCATGTACCAGAGTAGCAGGCATGGTGGAGGTTTCACAATGAGTTGCATCTTGGTAAGAAAGCCCACATCGTCTTCAGGGGCTGAAATATAAGCGTACCAGGATTAAGGAGGCAGATGATATTGTCAGCAACTCATAAAGATGCTAGAAGAATGAGTGTAATAGGAACATTTGTCACGAGGATAACATGTCACATGAGGTGGTGTTAAATACTTAGATTTTTTTTAGGATTTGCGAGTTCTGTAGAGTACCATCATATTGTAGAGAGAAAAATCAATTATCAAGAAATCCATATTTTTGGGCTAAACAGGGAAGTACTTATGCCTCGGACACATAGAGGCAGCTGGGCCTGGACTTAATACTAACCATGCATGTCTGAGGCGCAACTTGTAAGCACAGTGTGAGTTAAAGTGTGAGTAACCTCTCTGCACGGCGAGGCGCAATTCCTTCCTAGTAGAAGGATTCCATTATATTCATGGCCATGAGTCGGTTTAATATCAACTTGCAGTGATAATAACTATGTAAGCCTATATAAAGCATGGTGTCTGCAGCTAGTTGTCATTATTTGCAACAAAGTGG
>NC_091549.1:24795461-24800461 GCF_042767895.1 Penaeus vannamei
ATATATATATATATATACATATATATATATATATATATATATAATTTATCTATTTATTTAGGAGTTGAGTAGCAGATAGAGAAGTTATCATAAAATGTAAATTTAATGATAGGCATCCTAGAATAGGCGTATCAACTATTTATTTTTATTAATGTATTGTTTATTGCTATGAGATCCCAGCATTCATTATTTTGAAATATTTTCCCCCTTATTGTTGTTTCTATTTAATATGTATCAATATTAATATTATGATTATTGTTGTAATTATTATTATCTTTATAGTTTATATTACCATTAATTTGATTATCATTATCATCATCATTACTGTTATCATCAAGTAAAAAAGAATGTGACAGCCAATAGCTTAGGTAATCATTTATGATTCTACAACTTGAAGGCAGAAGTTATTATTTTTCCATATTTGTAATGTGTATCTTTATCATTCTATACACACACACACATTTATACATTACTGTATAAATGTAAGTGGGTATATTAACTAGTGTATCATTATTATTATTATTATTTTTTATTAGTCTCCAACTATAATTTCTCTGAAAGTTAGTTGGCCCAATTATTTACTTTTTTTTCTTTTGTAGTACCACATTGTAATTGATATGTAATTTATTTCTTATATTTTTAACTAACAGTAGATTTCCTTCTTTCTAGATGAATCTCAAAAATCTCTTGGGTACCAGTTCCGAATCAGCCACAATCTGGTGTCAAGCATTATTCCTGAAGTATGCAAGGCTATATATCAGGTGTTGCATGAGCAGTATCTAAAGGCACCATCTACAGAGAGGGATTGGAAGCAAGTGGCCGAGGAGTACTACAAACAGTGGAATTTCCCTAATTGTATCGGTGCATTGGATGGAAAACGTGTCCTTATTGCTAAACCTCGGAACTCGGGCTCTGAATTTTACGACTACAAAGGACATTTTAGTGTAATAATGATGGCATTAGTTGATGCAAATTACAAATTTATGTATGTGGACGTTGGTGCAAGTGGCCGAGCAAGTGATAGTGGAGTGTGGGACAGATGCACTTTGAAAGAAAGCATAGAGGCGAACATTTTAAATATCCCACCTTCTTCCACTTTACCTGTATCAAACAAGCAGTGTTCCTGTGTAATTGTTGGAGATGATGCCTTTCCTTTGAAAAATTATCTGATGAAACCTTGTCCTGGAAGGGATCTCAGTGAAGGAAAATTTATATTCAACTATCGTCCCTCCAGAGCAAGGCGAACATCAGAAAATGCCTTTGGGATATGGCCTTCTAGATTTCAAGTTTTCAAAGACCCTATAAATACTTCACCTGAAAATGTGAAATTAATTGTGCTTGCCACTTGTGTTTCGCACAACTATCTTCGCATTCACTCAATGAAAACCTACTCCCCACCAGAGTTCTTGGAATCAGCACCCTCAAAATGGACTGCAGAGACGAGGCCACAGCAATTATGCTAGGTCAATTCGTAAAACTTTGCTTTTATACTTCAATAATGAAGGTAGAGTTGATTGGCAAGGTGAAAGGGCACTTCTACATTAATGCACTCTTGCCGTATGTGTATATTTTTTGTACATATTTTGTATAAATTGAAAGTTATGATGATTTCTAAGCCTATTTTCTGTTGGAAGGATTTATCTGCAGTTTATTTCTTTGATTAATTTTGAAATATTACCATGTGTATATATTTTTGCTGTGTATATTTAGTAATCTTGAAATATTACTATATGTATATACATTTTGCTGTTTCTGCATATCAAAGTGTTATTTTTTTACATTTTTGTATAAATTGAAAGTTATGATGATTTCTATGCCTATTTTCTGTTGGAAGGATGTATCTGCAGTTTATTTCTCTGATTAATTTTGAAATATTACCATGTGTATATATTTTTGCTGTGTATATTTAGTGATCTTGAACTGTTGTTATATGTATATACCTTTTGCTGTTTCTTTATTTCTGTGTTTTATAAATTTTGTATGGATTGAAGGCTATGATGTTTTCTAATCCTATTTCCTGTTGTAAAGATGTATCTGCAATGGATTTAGGTGAGTATTTTAGAATAAACATTGTCCAAGATTGAAATATACCAACTATTAATATTTACCCTTATAAAAGTTAAACTAAAAAAAAAAACATGACTTTTTTTGGATTTAAAAATACAAATTGGGATTCCTCTTCTTTACTAGCAATAGTCCATATACTACTCTATAAACTTGCTGTATTCTTTGTCAAATTTGGCCAGAACTTCGTAAACTGCCGAAGCAGCAAGCCTTTGTAAATGTGGAGGATATGGCCTAACCCATTCTGACACACTGCCCAAAATTAGTGCAAAAATCTCTTTCAGTTCCTTGTGTCAAAGATGACTGCAATGCCTTCATTGTTCTTACACATTCATCATCAAACGGTTGCATTTGCGACAAACTTCTTTTCCTTCCTTTTCTAATCTTTGGAGAAGGCGGTGGTGGTGGAGTTGGCACATGTGATGATGGTGATAATGCGTCTGGTGTGGTGCACCTGGAATAGGAGGTTGATGGTGATGGGCCATACATGGCTTGGTGTGAAACCACTGATGACATATCAGGAACAGTTGTGTGTGAAGGCCCTGGTGGATCTGATGATGATGACGATAGAATCTCCAGATCAAGTGTGTTATCACTCTGAGGAACTGTTGAATATGTCCCTGGCAGGAGAGTTTCCTGAAAAGAAGTTGAAATAGATTTCAATATAAACAGATACGCATAAAGAGAGAGACAAACCGATTTCAGTATGCACATATATGTATATATGTAAGTATACGTGTATGTACGCATATACATATTTACATGTTTACATGTGCCCATGCACATACATATATCCATGTATGCATGTGCTCACGCACATACATATATACACGTATGTATGTGCACACACATACACAGAGTATATACCAGTCGTTTCTTATAAAATTCATATACTATTTTCTGTAAATGTTAACCCCTTGGAACTTGGTGACATGACAATGTCATAGCAAAACTGACTTAAAGGTCAAGTGACATGAACATGCTGCCATTGAAAAATTGGGCTGAGACAGTACAGGGAAAATGTCATAATGGAAAATTTGGTCTGAACGCTGGAACAAAGGATACATGGTATCATAGAAATATTGGGCTGAGGGCTGGCGTGATTGGAACATGCTGTTAGAAATTCGACAATGTGCAGGGAGTGAAGTACTCTCAGCCATAAGTCCAAGTCCAAAAGTATTAGAAAAATTAACCCCTTATTCCAATTTCAAAACCAGTAAAAATATCAGAAATGATATACTTACATTGGCAGGGACAATTTGTGTAGAGACAGAGCGATAAATATTGACAGTATTGTTGATAAAGGAGATAATGTCAAACGATTCCTACTTCTATTTGTAGCCCCCTGAAAATCCACTTGGTGCTGCCTGCGTTCTTTTAAGCTCCTTGAGGTAGTATGATCTTATGTTGTACTTTGTTTGCACTTAATCAATATTAATTTCTTAAACTTTCTGGGAGGCCATGGAGCGATATGAAAATTTTGATGTTGAATTAAACATAATTTTATCTGATTTAGAGCACTGTCAATAAATTAGCATCTTTCAATAAAGTATTCTTTTGCTATAGTTATTGATACCATTACACTGAATCTGAAACAAAAGCAGTCACTGAACGAGGCCATTAAGATTATTATATATTGGTCGGGCCATAGAATGAAAAGGTTGGGAACCACTGCTCTAAGCAATGCTGATGAAAATACAAGCTCTGATTTACACCTGATTGAGAAGGAAATTAAATCCTAAAAATGCAAAATGAAAACCTATATTACAATATTTCATTAATTCCAATAGTGTAACCGATTCACATAAAGGGTTGAGTTTAATATAGTTTTGTCCATATACCAATATCTGAATAACATGTCCCATATTTCACCATATATCAACATGGTCTTACTGCGTTACTTTATACCTTCACAAAATTATTAGTGTCTTAGAAAATCAACATATATATTGTAGCTTTAATAGGTAATGAGTGCCTAAACTCAGCTTGATTATAACAAATGGCACAGAAAGAACAAACTTACAGGCTGTTACATTTGCCAAATCTTCAAAATGTTTTCTGAGTAGCAGAGTGATGTCGTTATAGGCCTTCATCTTTAACCCCTTCTTTGCATATTCTGCATATCTGTGGTCCCACAGACATCGATGCTGCCGTATATTTTCTATAAGAAACCCTTCCGAGAGACGGGACCAGACAGGTGCACTTGCGGGAGTATCCATATTCAAAATAACACGGCTTGTCGTTGCTCTCATCTAGTCAGGAGACGGGAGAACGTGGTAACAAATGTAAACAAACAGCCGAGCAGCTAGTTACCAATTTGTATCTGGTAATATTAAATCCCAGAGAGAATTTTGCCAGTTAAATAATAATATAAACAATTCAGACTGCGTATATAAATCGTTTTAAATTACAATATATTTTTTGCAATACAATAAGGATTACCTAATATAGCTTATGATTTTATTAAAAATAAAACTTGCAAGCGAAAACGATAATTATCGTTTGACTGGAATTTATCGCATTCACCCAAAATACAAGCGGTAACGAAAAAAAAAAAAAAAAAAAAAACGCGGAAATTGTGCTAGTGTGACACCCCCTAAGTTCTAGTAATTCCGCAAAGTCCTGGATCTTGGTCAAAGAAACCTCTAGACCCAAGGGCTTCGCTTCATTATTAAATGCATCAAGAGTCACCACCAAGGTTTCCAAAGACTCAGATAGAATAGCAATATCTTCTGCAAAGTCAAGGTCAGTACCCTTAATATTGCCCAGAGTTGCTCCACAATGGCTTTGAAAAGAAGCTCTACCCAGTCCATGCAAGTGTTTAAAAGTGTTGGTGCAAGGACACAGCCTAGCCTCACTCCTGAACTAACAGGAAAGAAGCTCAACAGGCCCTCACCACACTGTACAACACTTTCAGCATCAGTATACAGGCAACA
>NC_091549.1:24817961-24820461 GCF_042767895.1 Penaeus vannamei
TCTTGATTCCGTTAACGACTGCCAGCAGTTCCTTCTCGACCGTGCTGTAGTTCCTCTCGGCAGATTTTAACTTGCGGCTTTGGAAGGCCACGGAATAAATCTCACCATCCGTTTCGTGAATCAAAACTACTCCTACGCCCTCCTGTGAAGCATCTGTTCGAAGGATAAAGGGTTTTTGAAATTTTGGCAACTGGTGAATGGGTTGTTTACACAGCAATTCCTTAAGTGAATTGACAGCATCTTCCTGCTAATCTCCCCAGCGAATCTTATTGTTTCTTCAATAGATCAAAGAGTGTGAGAACTAATACTGCGATGTTAGGCACAAAGCTATGGTATTATCCAATCAACCCCAAGAAAGATTGTTCTTGTTTCTTAGTCGTGGGTCGTGGTGTTTCTTTTATCTTAATTTTGTCTTTCTGACAGCTACACCATCCCTCATCCAAAGAATTATCAAGTTACTGAACTTCTTTAAACCCAATTTCACATTTGGCTAAACGGTCATATTTGCACTCTGAAATCGCTGAAATACCTCCACAAGGATCTTCATATACTCCTCCAATGTAGAAGAGTGAACCAGAGTATCGTCAATGAATGCTTCAATTCCTTTGGTGCCTTGCAACTCTTGTCTACTTTACCCTGTTAAATACAGCTGGTGAATTTGATAGTACTAACGGAAGTACCCTTAACTAATACAGACCTGCAGGGCTGCTAAAAGCTGTGACCTCTCGATTCTCAGGGTGTAAAGGTATCTGGAAAAATAACTTTTGTGAAGTCGAATTTGCTTAAGAACTTTGAGTCAATCTGGAGGATATAGCTCTTTGATCACACATTGGTTGAGCATCGATTTTTGTAATCATATTCTGATAGTCTCCACATTATATAAGCACACTATCCTTTTTTTTCTGTAATACAATTCTGTGACTACAGAAGGAGGATGTAAATTTCTCGGTGATTCTCTCACTTTCCATATCCTTGACCTCTCGGTATGGGATAAAGCTTTTGTGAGGCTCACAGCTTTAGAGCTAGTTAGTTCAATATGGTGATATTTAACCCTTGCAACCTTTGGCCTATTTGAGAATATGTCACTGAAATATTTCAATGAGCATCTTATCTGTTCTCTTTCCCCTGGTTTTAAGGTGTCACTCACTTTCACATAATTAATGGTCTCGGTCTGGCATGTTTGTGCGGTGACGGCTCCAACGGCTGAGCAGATGTACGCTGAAGTACTGCCGAGATCCGAGGTATTCTGTGAAAAGGCAATTAAACGTATGCTAGAAACCGCTGCTGTTGGAAATACCACCTGCTGGTTCCTTCTCGTTTTATGCAAAGTTTCATCTTGCATCGCCACATCTCTCTCGAAATAGGAAGCACATCCTGTGTCAGCTGTGAAGCATTCTCTCTGCATATTTATGTGGAATATTTTTTGTTGATTCACCACTTGTAATTATGGTCAGACATTTTATCTACGACATTATACGGGCCTTTCCACTGTGCTAATAACCCATTATGAGAAGTGGGTAAGAAAATAAGACATTTATCACCAGCCTTGAACTGATGTACCTTCTGCATCTCCTGAGCTTTCAACAATTGCTTAGCCAGTTCGCAAGTAGACTGGAGACGATTTGACAGGTCAGCGAGGTAAGCATATGTTGTCTTGACTTCTGTGTCTGCTCCATTATCGTCCCATCGCTCCCTCAAAATTTGAAGAGGTGCTCGCACTGCTCTACTATAGACGAGTTCCAAGGGTGAGATCTTAAATGAACTTTGAGGAAGTTCCCTGTCAGCATAGTGAAGCGGTGCAACAGAGCGTGGCCACTCCTTTGACTGCTCTTCTGCCATCCTCTAGAGCATCTTTTTAAACGTCCCATTAAGCCTCTCACAGAGACCATTATATAGCAGATGATGTGGGTTTGTTTTTAGTCCCTTATTTGACAACAATAACCTGAGCACTTCCTCCATCATTGCATTGGTAAACTTTGTCCTTCTATCAAGTCAAAACTTGCCTGGGAATACCGATCCTGCAGAAAATTTCTACCATGGCTTCGTGCTGAAATCCAAAAGTGTGAGAAAGTACTTATATTTATCACTGCCTCTCGGGTGGATTGGCCCGACAGTGTTCACGGCGACTCGAAAGGCTCAGAGATCAACGGCATAGGCTTCAGTGGTGTAGGCTTCACGTGTCTGCAGTCACTAGTTTCTTTCCAAATATCACATTAGCGAACTAACCTTGAAATTTCCAGAATACAGGAAGACGACAGCTCACAGGAAACTGGAATCGCTCCTCTCCATTTAATACCAGAACCTTTCAGTAGATCCTCTTGTTCTTCTTGATAAAACAGGTTTTTTCCTTCCATAACCTATTTAGAGTCTTCTCCGACAGCTTCCTTCACACTAATTCTAGTGAGGGATCACTCTTCTGCTCCTGTACAATATCCTGAGAATTTACTGCATCACTTATCGACAATAGTGGAGTAAATTCTCCCTTCCTTTTCTCCATGCT
>NC_091549.1:24845461-24847961 GCF_042767895.1 Penaeus vannamei
CTGCAATAGTAAAAGAGAGAGGGTGGGGTGAGGGTGCAATGCATTCGACATATTCTACAGATATCATGAATTCTGGTGCAAATTGGTAAGGTAAACAAACAGACTCCTCTTGTTACAGGGAAATAAACGTACGAGTGAGCGAGCGAGCTAGAGAGGGGGGAGGGAGAGAGAGAGAGAGAGAGAGAGAGAGAGAGAGAGAGAGAGAGAGAGAGAGAGAGAGAGAGAGAGAGAGAGAGAGAGAGAGAGAGAGAGAGAGAGAGAGACAGGGAGAAAATCAATTAGCCACAACAAAATGCTCGAGCACATCGGCTGGTCCAGATGATGCTACTTTGTATCAGACGACTTATAAAAAAAACACACGCATATATAATATATATATGTATATATATATATATATATATATATATATATATATATATATATATATATATATATATATATACGATATACATACATGAGTATATATATATGTGTGTGTGTGTGTGTGTGTGTGTGTGTGTGTGTGTGTGTGTGTGTGTGTGTGTTTGTCTGTGTGCGTATGTGTGTGTGTGTGTGTGTGTGTACATAATATATACACTTAGATACGAGTATATATATATATATATATATATATATATATATATATATATATATATATATATATATATATGTATATATATATACATATATATATATATATATATATATATATATATATATATATATATATATATATATATATATATATACATATATATATATATTAACGATGATGATAAACCGACCAACAACAAGCATACTTCCTTGCCCCATCTCCCTAATTGCTGTTATTGATTTTATAATTCCCAGCTCATTTCTTGATGTAATGAGAAGCTCGTTACGGATGGGAATGTTTCTAGTTTATTTTGTGCTAAGAACAATGCCTTGATATTCTCCAAGGAAATGAGCGCGCATAATGATTATTGCAATTAGAATACAGCTCAGGGGGAGGGGATGCGGAAAGATTTCAGTCCGTGCGGAATATGTTTATCGGCTTCGAATCGTTAGATGATACTCGATAAATAACCGTTAATTACTTATTTACTTGTCTGTTTATTTGTTCATGTGCTCATTAATATTTCAAGGCATCAATTTCATTTATTTGTTAATTTCTCTCGATACCTACATACTTATTCATTTATCGTCCTTTGTTACATTGTCTAGTTCTTTCCAGCAGATAAGAAATATATCAGCATACGAGAAAACAAAAGCCTACAGGGGAATTACGCATTAGCAAGTGTTTCACTCCCCAGCCCTACTTATGACACAGGACAGAATACACTTGAAGAAAGGTCGAAATTCACAGCGATTCTCATCTGATATTCATTAAATAATCTTTGCGTAAATTGGAGTGTTCGTAATAAACTCAGAATAAATGATATCTTCTTCTCTCGATTCCGCTCGCAATGTTTGTTTCATTTACTAATGGACGAATGCGGTGTGCATATATATTCTGGAGTAATTCAAATAGATATGAAGATAGAGAGATTGAGAGAGAAAGAGAGAAAGAGAGATAAAGAGAGAGAGAGAAAGAGAGAGAAAGAGAGATAAAGAGAGAGAGAGAAAGAGAGAGAAAGAGAGAGAGAGAGAAAGAGAGAGAAAGAGAGAGAAAGAGAGATAAAGAGAGAGAGAGAAAGAGAAAGAGAAAGAGAGAGAAAGAGAGAGAGGGGGGGGGAGGTATTCTATTGAATACTCCACTGTATGCACAGTGAAATATTCAGCGAGACAGCCTTGTTTTAAATATCAAGAGGAAAAAAAATCTCTGGAAGGTATAGAAAATTTCTAATTAGAATTTCTTATTTAAAATTGTGTATCTAATAAACACAAATCAAATTAAACTGCATTAAGGCCGTAGAATGTCTACAGACAAACAAAATAGTTGAGCTTACTTATTCATTGCTAATTTGAGCAAGATCTATATTAACGATGTAAGATTTGGAGTATGCGTTAACCTTTTACAGATAGCCTGTGCTTGCTGTTCCAGGAATGTAAACTGTGAATTAATCAGAATTCAATCTGATAATCCTCTGATATCGGGATGATGATTAAAGATATTGTTATTATTGGTATTTGTATACTGTTATTATTTTTCATTGATATTATTTTGTTTTCATTTTTATTATCATTATTATCATCATTATTATTATCATTATTATCATAATCAATTTTACTATTATTATCATTATTCTTGTTATTATCCTCATTGCTACTGTTGCTATTATTTTCCTTATTACTATCATTATCAGTTTATTGTTACTATTATCATTATCATAATTATCATCATCGTCATTATTATCATTATCATCATCGTCATTATTATCATTAATACAACTATCATTATTATTTCCATCATTCTTCTTGTTATCATCGTTATTATTATTATAATTATCTTTATTACTATTATCACCATTGTCAAAAAAATGTATCAATAGAATCATTAAAGATATCAGAAATTACGACAGCTATGAGTATTATTATCATA
>NC_091549.1:24865461-24877961 GCF_042767895.1 Penaeus vannamei
ACCCTGGGATTCCATTCTCCGGGCTACTTACCCTGGGATTCCATTCTCCGGGCTACTTACCCTGGGATTCCATTCTCCGGGCTACTTACCCTGGGATTCCATTCTCCGGGCTACTTACCCTGGGATTCCATTCTCCGGGCTACTTACCCTGGGATTCCATTCCTCGGGCTTATTACCCCGGAACTCCATTCCATTCTCCGGGCTACTTACCATGGGATTCTATTCTCCGGGCTACTTGCCCTGGGATTCCATTCTCCGGGCTACTAACCCTGGGATTCCAATCTCCGGGCTACTTACCCTGGGATTCCATTCTCCGGGCTACTTACCCTGGGATTCCATTCTCCGGGCTACTTACCCTGGGATTCCATTCTCCGGGCTACTTACCCTGGGATTCCATTCTCCGGGCTACTTACCCTGGGATTCCATTCTCCGGGCTACTTACCCTGGGATTCCATTCTCCGGGCTACTTACCCTGGGATTCCATTCTCCGGGCTACTTACCCTGGGATTCCATTCTCCGGGCTACTTACCCTGGGATTCCATTCTCCGGGCTACTTACCCTGGGATTCCATTCTCCGGGCTACTTACCCTGGGATTCCATTCTCCGGGCTACTTACCCTGGGATTCCATTCTCCGGGCTACTTACCCTGGGATTCCATTCTCCGGGCTACTTACCCTGGGATTCCATTCTCCGGGCTACTTATCCTGGGATTCCATTCTCCGGGCTACTTACCCTGGGATTCCATTCTCCGGGCTACTTACCCTGGGATTCCATTCTCCGGGCTACTTACCCTGGGATTCCATTCTCCGGGCTACTTACCCTGGGATTCCATTCCTCGGGCTTATTACCCCGGAACTCCATTCCATTCTCCGGGCTACTTACCATGGGATTCTATTCTCCGGGCTACTTACCCTGGGATTCCATTCTCCGGGCTACTTACCCTGGGATTCCATTCTCCGGGCTACTTACCCTGGGATTCCATTCCTCGGGCTTATTACCCCGGAACTCCATTCCATTCTCCGGGCTACTTACCATGGGATTCTATTCTCCGGGCTACTTACCCTGGGATTCCATTCACCGGGCTACTTACCCTGGGATTCCATTCTCCGGGCTACTTACCCTGGGATTCCATTCTCCGGGCTACTTACCCTGGGATTCCATTCTCCGGGCTACTTACCCTGGGATTCCATTCTCCGGGCTACTTACCCTGGGATTCCATTCTCCGGGCTACTTACCCTGGGATTCCATTCTCCGGGCTACTTACCCTGGGATTCCATTCCTCGGGCTTATTACCCCGGAACTCCATTCCATTCTCCGGGCTACTTACCATGGGATTCTATTCTCCGGGCTACTTACCCTGGGATTCCATTCTCCGGGCTACTAACCCTGGGATTCCAATCTCCGGGCTACTTACCCTGGGATTCCATTCTCCGGGCTACTTACCCTGGGATTCCATTCTCCGGGCTACTTACCCTGGGATTCCATTCTCCGGGCTACTTACCCTGGGATTCCATTCTCCGGGCTACTTACCCTGGGATTCCATTCTCCGGGCTACTTACCCTGGGATTCCATTCTCCGGGCTACTTACCCTGGGATTCCATTCTCCGGGCTACTTACCCTGGGATTCCATTCTCCGGGCTACTTACCCTGGGATTCCATTCCTCGGGCTTATTACCCCGGAACTCCATTCCATTCTCCGGGCTACTTACCATGGGATTCTATTCCCCGGGCTACTTACCCTGGGATTCCATTCTCCGGGCTACTTACCCTGGGATTCCATTCTCCGGGCTACTTACCCTGGGATTCCATTCTCCGGGCTACTTATCCTGGCATTCCATTCTCCGGGCTACTTACCTTGGGATTCCATTCTCCGGGCTACTTACCCTGGGATTCCATTCTCCGGGCTAGTTACCCTGGGATTCCATTCTCCGGGCTACTTACCATGGGATTCTATTCTCCGGGCTACTTACCCTGGGATTCCATTCTCCGGGCTACTTACCCTGGGATTCCATTCTCCGGGCTACTTACCCTGGGATTCCATTCTCCGGGCTACTTACCCTGGGATTCCATTCTCCGGGCTACTTACCCTGGGATTCCATTCTCCGGGCTACTTACCCTGGGATTCCATTCTCCGGGCTAGTTACCCTGGGATTCCATTCTCCGGGCTACTTACCCTGGGATTCCATTCTCCGGGTTACTTACCCTGGGATTCCATTCTCCGGGCTACTTACCCTGGGATTCCATTCCTCGGGCTTATTACCCCGGAACTCCATTCCATTCTCCGGGCTACTTACCATGGGATTCTATTCTCCGGGCTACTTACCCTGGGATTCCATTCACCGGGCTACTTACCCTGGGATTCCATTCTCCGGGCTACTTACCCTGGGATTCCATTCTCCGGGCTACTTACCCTGGGATTCCATTCTCCGGGCTACTTACCCTGGGATTCCATTCCTCGGGCTTATTACCCCGGAACTCCATTCCCTTCCCCGGGCTACTTACCCTGTGATTCCATTCTCCGGGCTACTTACCCTGGGATTCTATTCTCCGGGCTACTTACCCTGGGATTCCATTCTCCGGGCTACTTACCCTGGGATTCCATTCCTCGGGCTTATTATCCCGGAACTCCATTCCCTTCCCCGGGCTACTTACCCTGGGATTCCATTCTCCAGGCTACTTACCCTGGAATTCCATTCTCCGGGCTACTTACCCTGGGATTCCATTCTCCGGGGTACTTACCCTGGGATTCCATTCCTCGGGCTTATTATCCCGGAACTCCATTCCCTTCCCCGGGCTACTTACCCTGGGATTCCATTCTCCGGGCTACTTAACCTGGTATTCCATTCTCCGGGCTACTTACCCTGGGATTCCATTCCTCGGGCTTATTATCCCGGAACTCCATTCCCTTCCCCGGGCTACTTACCCTGGGATTCCATTCTCCGGGCTACTTACCCTGGGATTCCATTCTCCGGGCTACTTACCCTGGGATTCCATTCCTCGGGCTTATTACCCCGGAACTCCATTCCATTCTCCGGGCTACTTACCATGGGATTCTATTCTCCGGGCTACTTACCCTGGGATTCCATTCACCGGGCTACTTACCCTGGGATTCCATTCTCCGGGCTACTTACCCTGGGATTCCATTCTCCGGGCTACTTACCCTGGGATTCCATTCTCCGGGCTACTTACCCTGGGATTCCATTCTCCGGGCTACTTACCCTGGGATTCCATTCCTCGGGCTTATTACCCCGGAACTCCATTCCATTCTCCGGGCTACTTACCCTGGGATTCCATTCTCAGGGCTACTTACCCTGGGATTCTATTCTCCGGGCTACTTACCCTGGGATTCCATTCTCCGGGCTACTTACCCTGGGATTCCATTCTCCGGGCTACTTACCCTGGGATTCCATTCTCCGGGCTACTTACCCTGGGATTCCATTCTCCGGGCTACTTACCCTGGGATTCCATTCTCCGGGCTACTTACCCTGGGATTCCATTCTCCGGGCTACTTACCCTGGGATTCCATTCTCCGGGCTACTTACCCTGGGATTCCATTCTCCGGGCTGCTTACCCTGGAATTCCATTCTCCGGGCTACTTACCCTGGGATTCCATTCTCCGGGCTACTTACCCTGGGATTCCATTCCTCGGGCTTATTATCCCGGAACTCCATTCCCTTCCCCGGTCTACTTACCCTGGGATTCCATTCTCCGGGCTACTTAACCTGGTATTTCATTCTCCGGGCTACTTACCCAGGGATTCCATTCTCCGGGCTACTTACCCTGGGATTCCATTCTCTGGGCTACTTACCATGGGATTCTATTCTCCGGGCTACTTACCCTGGGATTCCATTCTCCGGGCTACTTACCCTGGGATTCCATTCTCCGGGCTACTTACCATGGGATTCTATTCTCCGGGCTACTTACCCTGGGATTCCATTCACCGGGCTACTTACCCTGGGATTCCATTCTCGGGGCTACTTACCCTGGGATTCCATTCTCCGGGCTACTTACCCTGGGATTCCATTATCCGGGCTACTTACCCTGGGAT
Source organism: Penaeus vannamei (assembly GCF_042767895.1). Lineage (NCBI taxonomy): Eukaryota > Metazoa > Arthropoda > Malacostraca > Decapoda > Penaeidae > Penaeus > Penaeus vannamei. Next base: position 24,869,510 of record NC_091549.1, read on the forward strand.
TCCATACTCCGGGCTACTTACCCTGGGATTCCATTCTCCGGGCTACTTATCCTGGCATTCCATTCTCCGGGCTACTTACCCTGGGATTCCATTCTCCGGGCTACTTACCCTGGGATTCCATTCTCCGGGCTACTTACCCTGGGATTCCATTCTCCGGGCTACTTACCCTGGGATTCCATTCCTCGGGCTTATTACCCCGGAACTCCATTCCATTCTACGGGCTACTTACCATGGGATTCTATTCTCCGGGCTACTTACCCTGGGATTCCATTCTCCGGGCTACTTACCCTGGGATTCCATTCTCCGGGCTACTTACCCTGGGATTCCATTCCTCGGGCTTATTACCCCGGAACTCCATTCCATTCCCCGGGCTACTTACCCTGGGATTCCATTCTCCGGGCTACTTAACCTGGTATTCCATTCTCCGGGCTACTTACCCTGGGATTCCATTCTCCGGGCTACTTACCCTGGGATTCCATTCTCCGGGCTACTTACCCTGGGATTCCATTCTCCGGGCTACTTACCCTGGAATTCCATTCTCCGGGCTACTTACCCTGGGATTCCATTCTCCGGGCTACTTACCCTGGGATTCCATTCCTCGGGCTTATTATCCCGGAACTCCATTCCCTTCCCCGGGCTACTTACCCTGGGATTCCATTCTCCGGGCTACTTACCCTGGGATTCCATTCTCCGGGCTACTTACCCTGGGATTCCATTCTCCGGGCTACTTACCCTGGGATTCCATTCTCCGGGCTACTTACCCTGGGATTCCATTCTCCGGGCTACTTACCCTGGAATTCCATTCTCCGGGCTACTTACCCTGGGATTCCATTCTCCGGGCTACTTACCCTGGGATTCCATTCCTCAGGCTTATTATCCCGGAACTCGTTACCCAGTGCAACAGTGTCCTTGTGTTTGTTGTGTGTTCTCGCGTTGCATATATTGTAAATATATATGATAATATGCAATGAAAGATATACATATTTTGTTTATTATCTCCCCTTGAGGCAATCTATTCCCCAGAGGATAATTGAAAAGAACAAGAGGTTAAGTCCTAATGTATTGAAAACAATTGAAATATATTGAAATATATTGAAATATATATATATATATATATATATATATATATATATATATATATATATATATATATATGCATGTATATACATGTGAGTATTCTCAGTTCTTCTAATTTTCTTCTAATATTACACCATGTAATAAAAATGATAAAAAATAATAATGAATTTGATGTTGGTGACGATAAAAATATCAATAGAAAATTATCATCACTGTAACAGTAATAATTTAATTCTGATATTGAAATGATTTCCAATACGGAAACCTTAATTCTTCATTATATACTGTTTCATAGATCCTCAGTGTCCTGAATATAGAGAAAATACGCCACGATCTCTGCTTTACCTTTTATCAAAGGAATTATCAATTTGGTGGTTCATTTCAGCACTCTCCGCAAAATTCAGAAATCCAATTTTACGATCAATTGAATTATATGACATATCGCTTTTCCACTGCATATGCTCCACTGCACCGGTGGACTTCTGAAATAGTGATTTTTATCTATTCATTATTTCCTTCTGTTCCCTCAACAATCAGCTTCTTGAACTACCCAAATCTTATCAGTCTACAGCTTCTATTAAATATAAATGTCTTCAATTTTATTCCATCTCATCTATATAAGTATCGAATAGGATCAACTACTTTGGTGTTTCACAAATAGAGAGGATGCGAGTAGCCAACGATTCTCCATTCCTCGGGTTTTGGGTAAGACTGAAATAAATGTTTCCCTTCCAATGATATTCCTGATTTATTTGACTTTTTCATTGTTTTTATTTATATGATCAATTGCAGTTTTAATGTCCTCCCGTTTCTTAACTATTTGATTAGTTCTTCATGTTGAAAATGGCACAAATGATTTATTATTCCAAGAGTGTTCAGATTTGGTGACAAAGACTAATATTTCATAATTCGTCTTCATTTATGAAATTATTCATTCTCCAACCTTTATTCCATATTTATGACAATATCTCCATGCTCTGGAAATATTGATTTGTCTCTCACAAACACGGGCTTTTATTTTGTTGTCATTGTAACTTCACATTTACGTTGTCAGTCTCTGAAATGAGAACAAAGGACTTGGTGCATCGCCACATTTATGCATCATTTACGGTTTCTGTTTCATTCTGTCGCATGACTGTTTTTTTTTTTTTTTTTTTTTTTTTTTTTGCCTCTGAAATTTCACGGCACCTGCAGCATCACTGTACCATGTGCTCTGATCTTCTTTTAAAAAAATTCTCAAGAATATTTATATATCACTTAAGTTTTGCAATATATATTTGTTCACTATCAGAAACTGAATAGTTAACTACATAACATATAATATATATTAAACCCTAAACATGAAAATAAAAATAAAAACATTTATTGAAAAATGCAAATGGTCCTTCTCAGTCAACTGCAATCTCTTTCATAAGATCAACTCGAGAATATAATAATCTATAATCTAATAATGTAATTTCCTTGAAGCTATTTTGCCGCGACGAGCCGGTCCCAGGATATGAGTTTTTCCAAAGCTCTACTCATCTTTTATATTCTGTTTCACCTGTTATGGTTATTATATCGGGCGTCATTCTTCTTCAGTCTTTCCGGTTGTTGTAGATGAGTGAGGACTCATACATTGTGTATAACCTGTACAATATAATGTTTTATGTTTACCTTATATTTCTTAAAATTATGAATATATGTATAACTTTGCCATTATATGATGTTCCTATTTATTGACGTGGTCTCCCATATTTGTATATCTATTGCATGCGACGTGGCAACATTGTCCTTGGCCACGTGACCTAGCACATTAACTGTGGCTGGGGTTTCCCGCCAAATTTCGGTCTCTCGGCGCAGCTCAAGCACAGGAGACAGACGTGTGCTCTCACCCCCCATCTGTAACTCCTTGGAATAGAACCTACAAAATTCAAGCTCGGTGTTTCCTTTTCCTGCTGACTACAAGGAACATCCTCGCAACTCGAGAAGAAATATACAGTTGTTATATAATTATATCAATGTACATGTCAGTTCCGATATATATATATATATATATATATATATATATATATATATATATATATATATATATATAAACACACACACACATGCACATAAGTAGTGTGTCTTCGTGGGGCCCACTCATAACACACTGGACCCCATGAGGGCACACTATAGATCGAGAAATGGCAGAAAACCCGCCAGAGAGATGGCTTCGACAAGTTTCAGAACCACTGGTACCGAAAGGTTGGAGACTAAATCATATGAAACAGTCTGGAGAAGTCCTTTATCCAACTACAGATTTTAAAAAGGTAGAAAGAATAAAACATATGTATATACAGTGAACCCTCGCTTTAACGCGGTTCACCTTTCACGTTCTCGCTGCTTCACGGATTTGCATTGTGCATTGTGTTCTGCATTCTGATTGGCTAAACAGTCTCTCCGCTTCTTCTCTACTTGTGTGTCAATAACGTAACGGTTTAATATGTACATGTACGTAATACAGCTTGCCAAATTTATGTTTGCAAATTTTCTCTAAAACCCATGAAGCCTTCAGTTCGTATTGATGATTAAAATTATTTTACAGTACAGTAGTTATTGGTAAAAAACGTTTATACCGTACTTTTATTTGTTAAATGCTTGGGCCTGTACAAAGGTTTTGTTCTTTGGTTTCAATGTATTGTAGAGTATTTCATAATTATAAAAAAAATAAAGGTTACTACTTCACGGCTTTCGCCTATCACGGGTTCTTTTTGGAACGTAACCCCCGCGAAAACGAGGGTTCACTATATATATATATATATATATATATATATATATATATATATATATATATATATATATATATATATATATACATACACACACACACACACACACACACACACACACACACACACACACATATATATATATATATATATATATATATATATATATATATATATATTGTATGTATATAGACAGATAGATAGATACACACATATATATGTATGCATATAAATAATTAAATATACATATATATGTATTTATGTATGTATATATATATATATACTTACATATATATTTACATATATATATATTATGTGTGTATGTATATACATATATATGTGTGCGAGTGAAAACAATACCCAGCAAGGCCAGATGGTACACTTCTCAACTCTGTCCCCAGCAGCTGTCTTCCTGACGCAAGTTCCTCCTCGAGTTGACAAAAGTGTCCGCACTGCTTTCACTCCTGACACTCCAACAGGCGGAAGCAAACATCTGCCTCAAGGAGCGCCGCCGCATAAAAGGGGACGTCTTGTCAGACAAGGGAGAGACAGAAACGGCAGACAGTCGAAGACACGCCGGCCCGAGCTCGTCACCACCCCGTCCTCGGCCTCGTGGAGACGGGGGTCTCTTGGAGTCTCGTATCTACCTTCCTCAAGAAACAGTTAAAACAACTTTCATTCACCTGCACTAAGACTACTTCTATTTCGTTGACATTTAGAGACAGTGGTCATCTCTTCACATCTGATGAACATACGATCTTCTCTTTCTCATTGATATGTGTGTATTTGTGTGTGTGTGTGTGTGTGTGTGTGTGTGTGTGTGTGTGTGTGTGTGTGTGTGTGTGTGTGTGTGTGTGTGTGTGTGTGTGTGTGTGTGTACATATATATATATGTATATATACGTGTATATTCCAATTCGAGCAACATTTCTCTGTAAATCCATATTCTTCTCATACAGTATGTCACCATCAGCATCAGCTTAGTATACATCTAGGGCATCTAGCACCAGTATAATTTGTTCTTTCACTATATTGTACCGCACTGTTATGGGGGAAAAACATAGCTCGAGTAGTAATCCGATCTCTCTGCATCTATTTTCCAAGACAGCCAAATCATATCTTTAGGGCGGAGTTGTAGCTCCTCTCGTGCAGTCCTTAGGTTTTGAATAAGTTAAAAAAAATACCTGTGTCATGTAGTTAGAATCACTCAGCGGTAGCAAGCCCTAGCGAGGGCGCAGCCACGCTGAGGGTGAGCGGTCATCCTGAGTCACCCTCCGCTGACCTCTTATACGGCCAGTCGCGGCCCAGGCTGGCTTGGGTTATATTTAGGTGCAGGCGGACAATCAGCGGTGGAGTGGGGTCGCATGAAGCCGACCCACGCGTGTGCGCAAGCCTCGTGGCGCCCCCGAGGAAACCGCGTGGTCTGTGAGCTAGCATGATAAATCATGTTATGCAGTATGCTATAATTATCCTCAGTAATCCTGTTAGTCCTGTGTATTATTATAAGACTCAAATGCCAATGTCAGATGAGCAATGTCAGATATTCACTGATAATTGCCAGTTGCAAGGTATCGGGGTGCAATGTGTTCTCCCAGAGGAGGTAGCAGCGGGTTTTATTAATAGATTCAAGGGGGGGGGGCATGGAGGGGAGGACAAAGTCCTAGAGGAGGCGTGGTAGTAAAAATGTTAAGAACCACTTATCTAGATAGGTCACGTAATATATGTAATTACAATAAAATTACTGAAAGAAATTGAAAGATAAACATGTCTGAGTAAACAACATAATTGCAGTTTATTTACAGGACTAATAGTATATTGTGTTAATAAAGATGGAAGTGTACCTTCATTTGACCATACTGAGGAATTTATATTTCAATGGATTCGCTGGATGAAAAGCTTAGCCTGTAGAAATGCTCTTTGTTTTGGTCTGGAAGGGATTTGTTTTGTAAGTGAAACCTTCTTGGTGATTTTTCAAACTGGTCAATAATCGAATCCCGCAGAAAAGTGGAATATGGCCTACATTGAAGGGGTAGCAACTGGTATTAATAAATATATTTTAATGTATTTCTTCATTACAAATTTCTCTGAACTCTGCGACACTGCATATTTAGTCAAGTCGCACACTGGAAAAATGCAATGCTGTATGATAATAGTGCAAGGCATCAAGAACTCGGGGGGGGGGGGGGGCTGCTTATGTATCACAGGTTATTTTTGGACTAATTAGACTACGTACATATCATTTTATTTAGTAAAGCAAGTAAAAAAAAAAAAAAAAAAATGTACATTCACAGTTTTCACTTTCGCAAGTAACTTCCAAGGATTGTCTGAGTATGTTTTCCCTCTTATTTTGATACTATTAGAACCATGAAAGTTGCAGGATATTTACTATGTAAAATTGACGAAATCAATTTACACGGATTTGAGAACTACTTTCAAATGAAATCTAAATGGAAGAAATTGGAGCTGAAAAAAGGGGGTTGATGTACTTGCCATGATGGAAATTACCCAATACCCCCCCCCCCCCCAAATCAAAACTAGTCTAACGTGACAGAAATAATACAACCGATAATGCAAGCTACCAATTTGCCATTTAATTTATGTCTTTATAATTTTACATACCTGAGGTCTCGCGATCTGTAGATATTTACTAGTATTTCATTAATGTCCCATTTATATGGCTAGCGCTATAGATAAGATTATCATTAAACGAAAACAATGAAAGCAATGCTGCAACAATCAAGCTTAATTTTATATACCTTTTTATAAAAGAAAACTAGCTTTCTTAAATACTGAAAAAAAATATACAGAAGAGTAATTGCATGTTAACTCGTTTGAGCTACATATTACGTTCAGCCCATAATGCTTGAGTTTGTAAGTTGTTTATTTGTTCTTCACAGCTTTTTTTTCGAAATAGTACCATCTTGGTGTTTGTAGTATTCTTTACAACTATTTATATGATTAAAAAGCAAAAGAATTGAGGAGAAGAGACGTTATATATCTATCTCGACTTATTGAGATCTTTTTACTGAGAGCAGAGAAAGCCGATGTCAGAGAAGTGCAAGACCAGAAAAGATGGTGCATTAGGCGGGAGAGACCAAGAGAAAGAACGCTGCATATATAAGTTCGATATTTCATAGGAAGTTGGGCTTTTTGTCTGTCAATATTGTTGTACTTGTCGCCTTGAAAACACTGATGAAAACAGTCATACGGGAGTTCGTATTTACGGATTATATCTTCTTTATTATCAGTGGGTCAGTTTCTATATAACAACCGAGGAAGTTAGCACGAAAAGGAGTAAATATTTTTTACGAGATTAGTAGCATTTTCGATCTTACAGTCTTTGTCAGAATCTTAATTATCCATTTTCCTTCAAACTTTTATAAACACTGTTCAGGTAAAAGCCGAAAATGGCTACTGATCCTATCATAAAGTGAACTGAAGAAGAAAATGAAGTCTGAGATGTTATCAAAAGGAAGCGGTTGATTTCCTTCGTCTTCACTTGAGACGCCGTCATAAGAAGGTGACGGAAACCGACAAGGAGCTGAGAGAAGTAAGCCTCGTCAAATAACATTTTTTTTCTGGTGAGAGAGAGAGAGAGTGAGGGTAAGAGTGAGTGAGAGAGAGAGAGAGAGAGAGAGAGAGAGAGAGAGAGAGAGAGAGAGAGAGAGAGAGAGAGAGAGAGATAGAGAGAGTGAGAGAGAGAGAGAGAGAGAGAGAGAGAGAGAGAGGGGGAGAGAGAGAGAGAGAGAGAGAGAGAGAGAGAGAGAATGACAGAGAGAAAGAGAATGACAGAGAGAGAGAGAGAATGAGAGAGAAAGGAGAGAGAGAGAACATTACATACATATACAAGCAAATGCAACACGAGAGATATTGTGAAGAACGAAGTAGTCGACTTCCTGTAAAAGAATCTTGCGAATTAGGTACGACTGATGAAACATAGTAAGACAAGTGTTTGAGTGAATGGTGGATTAGTATTTGGGTCTACGATTTTCCTTCATCATGGGGAAATATTGAAGAATATATGGAAACAAACTACAAATAGATGATTTTATGTGGCTTATGTTTTTTTCCAACTCTACCTTCTATGAGACACAATGAGCTTTGAAACAGTAAAATGTGCATCATATTTATGTGTTACACAAAGAAAACAAATCTTGACAGCATCAAGCTGTATGTGTGTGTGTTTGTGAGTGTGTGTGTGTGTGTTTGTGTGTGAGTGTGTGTGTGTGTGTGTGTGTGTGTTTGTGTGTGTGTGTGTTTGTGTGTGTGTGTGTGTGTGTGTGACTTTGTCTGTGTGTGTGTGTGTGAGAGAGAGAGAGGGGGGGGAAGGGTGGAGAGAATGAGAGAGAGAGAGAGAGAGAGAGAGAGAGAGAGAGAGAGAGAGAGAGAGAGAGAGAGAGAGAGAGAGAGAGGAGGAGAAGAAGAAGAAGAAGAAGAAGAAGACAGGCCCACGACTGCCCAACTTCTTCAATCTATTTTAATGCAACAACTGCTAAGACTAACAGTATCGAGTCACGATGAATGAATGAAGAAAACTTGTTATGCCTGAGCTTTGCATTCAATAAAGCAGACATGCATAGTATGCTTGATTGACAGACTAAGGATTTTCAAGGATCTGGTCAC
>NC_091549.1:24880461-24895461 GCF_042767895.1 Penaeus vannamei
AAGGAACCTGCCAAGTCGACCAAGGAACCTAAGAAGCAGTCGGCCAAGGAACCTAAAAGGCAGACGGCCAAGGAGCCCGCCAAAGATTCGGACGAGGAACGCGAGAATCGCTAAACGTATTCGGTTTCTTATCCGTGCGTGCCGTTCATGAGGTGCGTCCTGAACGAGTAGTAGGAATCTCCTTCACAGCCCCAGCTTCGGGAAGAGGGCAGTCCCGTGCGTCCTCATAAACGTAGTGGACCTCGAGCTGTCTTCGCAGACAGTTAAAGCGATATCGATACTAATACATGTATCGCCGATGCATTATTGCCGAAAAGTTGTTGTAGGAAAATATCTGTAAATATTTGATCTGGATATTTGTTGTACTGCAAACAATGGCTGTCCGACCATAACCCTTGTCAATGTCAGAATTGTTTGCGTACAGGCCATCTGCTAAACACTGCCGTTCTTGGTCATAATCGATAGAACTGCTCTGCACATTCACGCACATTTGCCAATTGTGGCGGCGCCCATAATATATTTTATAAGGGCTGCCTTATCTACAAGTTTGAGTCTGAAGTGGCAACTGTTAGATTCAAACTAGGTCTCCTTTTACGAGAAGCCAGACAGGAAGCATATCGACGAGGTTTTTCTCTCACGTCCTACCCTAATAATGTTCTCTCCTCTACCCCAACCCCTTTCCCAGTACATCCTCCTCCCTCTCCCAGTCGAATGTTTTTGCCATTTTAAATCCAGACACCCCAATCTCTACCGCTATTCCGGACAAACCAGTACCTTCCCCTTTCCCTTCTCGCCCACCTCATCGCACAAGACAAGCAAAATACTCCAATCCATCTTCTACCCCATCCTTTCCTACATCAACCTCACCTTCCACGCCTCAAACATCTATTCCCTCTTTTTTCCCTCATGAGAAAACCTTTTCTTCGAGATTTCCCCAACTAACTCCACTTCAGGAACTCCAGAAGACATCCTAAACTATCTAATCAGGACCCAGGGTAAACGGACTACACATCAGTCTACTGATGTCTATCTGCTCCTTTCTTTCTACACTTAAAGTAACTGTCGACATCCATCCTTCTCTAAAGATTCTTGGTTGAAAAGACAAATGATTAATTGTTGGACGAGCATACGAACTGCTTGTTGCATTGTGAATAATCCGTGGCGCCTTGCCGCTCGTGCCACAAACATAGTTTTCCAGATCATCAGATTGTTTCTTAAAACTGTTTCAAAACCTATTCATCTATCGCCTGGAAAAGTTATTTTTAGTACATCACGTTTGCTTTAATGAGGCTGCATGCAGTATATAACATAAAACTGAATTCTCGGGAACTGATTTATTTGATACAGATACATTCAGCGATTTTCAGATACAACAGTGAAGGATTTGCTGCATGATGCGTCAGTTTTATATGTCAGATAACTTTCCACAGAATCAAGTTCGTTCTACTCGTCTACACTGCGTTCATCTATTTCATCAGTATAATTATATTCTAAACTGTTTTCATATGCCTTTCTTTTCACACTCATCAGATGAAATCGTAGATCACACAGGAAGTACATTAACACTGAACGTTCCAAGCCAGCATTTGTGAAATATTTGTAATATCATATGTCATATTCTATTAAACAGAGTAACCGGTGTATGTCAGGAGATTCGATGCATGCCAGAAGACTTTCAATGTATTATTTACTCCCTCTTCAATAAGACTTTCCACTTAAAAGATTATGCTTCCTCCTTTAATGTTCTATGTTGTCTTTCATTGCACAGTATATATATATATATATATATATATATATATATATATATATATATATATATATATATATATATATATATATATACATATATATATATATATATATATATATATATATATATATATATATATATATATATATACACATATACATATACATATGTGTCTGTGTGTGTGGGGGGGAGGGTGTACATGTATGTATATGTATATGTATATATATATATATATATATATATATATATATATATATATATATATATATATGTATGTATATATATGTATATATATATATATATATATATATATATATATATATATATATATATATACATACATACACACACACATATATATGTATGTATATTTACACATATACACGTGTGTACATAAATATGTACATATATATATATATATATATATATATATATATATATATATATATATATATATATATATATATATATATAGATAGATAGATAGATAGATATATAATATATTATATTATATTATATTATTTTTTGGCATCAGGATCTAGTTTCAAGTCTAAACTCAAATGTTGCATGCTACGATGGGTTGTACCGACATCATACACTGAAAACATTCACTACCATGCACAGGAGTAATTTCAAACAGGTTTAAATGAAAATAATAATGATATATTGTTAACGATAATGACGAGGGCCATGCTCTTACATATCACACACACACACACACACACACACACACACACACACACACACACACACACACACACACACACACACACACACACACACACCAGACTGTAGAGAATTTTCCTTGCGAGGGGAATATTACATTTTTTTCATGCGTGGAAAACATCATCTTGTCTACATTTACGCGGACGGATCTGCGGACTGATGATCAAGCAAGTGCGCGGAAAGGTCAAAAGAATTTTATGCGTGGAAGATGATTTAAAACAGAACTAAGAATGAGCGGAAAGTTACCTGATACCTACTTTTGCGCGGACAGAATTTATAGCTCCGGGGTATCAAGGCCCTGATAATGCCAATTTTGCTATACGGTAATGAAACCTGGACATTATCCTGTGCCTTGGAGTCTTGTCTTGATGCCTTTTGTAATAGGTCCTTGCGCCGGATCATGGGATACTGTTGGCGGAACCACGTGTCCAACCAACGATTGCACCGGGAGACTGGCACAGAACCTGTTATCTGCACAATCCGGGATCGCCAACTCAGGCTATACGGCCACCTGGTTCGCTTTCCCCAGGATGATCCTGGTTGTCTCTGTTAGAGACAACCCTGGATGGAGGAGGCCTGTGGGACGACCGAGGAAGTCGTGGCTTGGCCAAATCGACCAAACCTGTCGTGAAGAACTCGGGATGGGCCGAGTCCCTGCCTGGCAGCTTGCCATGAGGGATCCTCATAGATGGAAACAAGGGTGGATGTGGCTATGCGCCCCCGTCGGCGTTAGCTCCTTGATGATGGTGATGATGAAATTGGCCTCCCTCAATCTGTGGTATTTCCTTGTATAGTTTGCATCATAGGGAGGGGAAGGGCCATCAATACGCAGTTGCATGTAAATGCAGACACTTTCCTGTCATTTTTAGTTTCTTTTTTGTTTTTATTTTCAACGTTTTCAGCCCTACTCTTTTTTTTCCTATTTTCCTTATGCATTTTTTTTATTTTTTTATTTTCTACTTTTTTAGTCTCTTATTCTATTTCATCCTCCATTTCTATAGGCTCTCGTTTCGCCCGTTTTCCTTGCTCTCCTTCCCTGTTTATAGGATCCTATTCGCGCTACCTCTTCCTCCCCCTCTCCCCGCCCTCAGCCTCAGCTCTCTTGTCCTCAGCGCCTTCAACGCCCTCAGCTATCTCGTCGCGTTTGGCGTCTTCTGCGCCCTCATCGCTCCTGGGCGGGAACCGGATGTTCCACTGAACGCCCTCGTTGAAGTCGATTATCGCGCCCTTCAAGAACGCCATCCCTGCCGACAGTGTTAGACAGGAAGGTCCATGACAAGGACTTCGCCGCAGACCTGCTTGCCCAGCGCTGCGACCTTCACGCCCCTGGCCCCGTGCGTGATCGAAATCACGCCCGTCTGGGCCAGGCACCTATTAGGAAGAATCATCTCCAGCCGGAGGCCCAAGTCCAGCGCGTCGTCCCATGAGGCCGACAGCAGGGTGGTGCTACCCGTGTCAAGTTTGGCCACGACCTCCTCGCCGTTGACGTTCATGCCTCTGTGAATGTCTTATTGTCTTTCGCCGGCGACGGCCATCTCGAGGACGTGCAAGCGGGGCGCGCGCGGGTCGAGATCAAGGATGGACCGGGAGCTGGCGATGAAATCCAGGCCCAGCAGGCTGGGGCAGTCCCTGACGAGGAACCGAAAGTCCTTGGCGAGCACACGGGCCGATCTGCTCCCGGGACGCACGTGTAAGATATCGGCGCGGACAAGGCCGAGGAATTGAGAGTGGGCGCACGGCTGGGGCGTGAGGCATAGGGCCCTTGCGTGCGCGAGCGATAGCGTCGTATACGGGTTGCCGGTGTCTACCTCAAAGGGCACAAACCTTCCCGCGACGTGGCGCCCACAATCCTATAAACCTGAACTAACAAAGGAGGGGAAGGGGAGGGCTGGCTGCCGTAGGGAGGCAAGGCGGGGATGTCTGTGTGCGTGTGTGAGATTACGTATGCGTGCCCACGGGTGTGAGTGTATATGTGTGGGCGAGTGTGTGCGTGTTTTCTGTTCACATTTATGTATATGTTTCTGTGTGTGTGTTAACGTCAGTGTGGGTGTGTGTTTACGTGTATGTGTTTATGTGTGTGCGTACATGTATGTATAGGATAGTGTGCGTGAGTACGAGTGTGTGTGTGTGTGTGTGTGTGTGTGTGTGTGTGTGTGTGTGTGTGTGTGTTACATATATATATATATATATATATATATATGTATATATATATATATATATATATATATATATATATATATATATATATATATACATATATATACATATCATTATATATATATATATATATATATATATATATATATATATATATATATATATATATACACACACACACACCAGACTGTAGAGTATTTTACTTGCGCGGGGTATATTACATTTTTCATGTGTGGAAAACATCATTTTGTCTACATTTGCGCGGGCGGATCAGCGGACGGATGATGAAACAAGTGCGCGGAAAGGTCAAAAGAATATTATGCGCGGCACACACACGCAAACACACAAACACACACATACAGAAAGAGAGAGAGAGAAGAGAGAGTGGGGAGGAGGAAGGTGGAAGATTGTAAAGGAAATTGTCAAAAATAAAGAAAATTTACATTCAATATGGCATTGTAGGCTAGAACAAAATTTATGATCCCTAAGATAATGTGTTTACAGATAAAGTTGATATAAAATTGCAATTCCAAAAGACGATAGCAATAAAAACATGAAGATACTACGAGATCCGAAATCCGCTTCTCCTTCCTCTTACTTTTCCTTAGCCGCAATGTATAACCTGCGATACCGAAATCTACCACACAATTGTGTTCATGTTTCGACAGATAACGTCACATTTCCTTTGTCTAAAAGTTTAATAATACCCAATTTGTAGTCACCCTGCTCCTAAAGCGTTCCCTCTTCAGGGGCGTTTGGGTGTGAAAGAGTTAATGACCTCGCTAGTATGAGAATCTGGCTTGTCTTTCTGTGTTTGTGACCTGGCCCTTTAACTCGATGGTTATTGGCGAACGCGTAAGAGAGACTATTGGCCCTCCAACCGCTTTCACTTAAAGGGCAAAGGGTGTCTTCAAATTCTGAAAAGGTCGTAAGAGGAAGGGAAACCGAGGTGCTGCTCCTTCTCCCATGGCCTTTAGCTTTGTTTGCTACATGTATGATATAAACCTATGGTATTTATCGGGAGCGGTAGTGGTGAGACCAAATACATTATGGTTATGTCGATCGTGAAGATAAAGATACTTTTGATGGTGATGAAAGTAGAAAGAACTGAATTTGACAGCAGAAATGATATACACAAATAATGGAGGTAGCGTACTTGAAGTGTTTTTTTTACTTAAAAATCTTGATAACACCGAAGGTAATATCAATATTAGAAGTAATAATTATGAAACTAGCAATGATTTCGTTATTCATCACCAGCAATAATGTGATAATGAACAAAAATAGTTATAGGAATAATGTTAACAACAATGACAATAATGATAACGATATTATCATTATTATAGTTGTTTTTACTATAATAATAATAATAATAATAATTAATATTATTATTATTGACATTATTATTGTCATTGTCATTGATAAAGTTAATGATCAGGAAGAATCAAACAAGGACCATTGGTCAATTTGACATTAACTTTTAATCTTTGCCAGAAATTTAAAGGCGTTAAAGGCAGCGTTAACAATTTTACGAGATTGCGAGATCTGGATGGCTGTTGATTGTATGAAGAAATTTCGCATTGCATCTAATGCCTTGATTTTTCCCTCTTAGGCTGATAGACCAGCTATGTACACATTAGCTGAAATTAACTTAATTATGCACGATGCAACACACAAAAAATAAAAATGAGATAAAACTCGAGGATTGAAGATGATTGAATGTATCTTATTCATATTGAAGGTAAGTTTCAGAATATTTGCTTGAATATGATTAGAGTAGTATTTTTGTAACTGTAACTTGCAATAACATTATTGATACAGTCATAATCAGAAATAATTGCAGACCTATAACTTCCTAGTTAATAAAGGACACTAACAGTAATTAAAATAGCAGTGTCAACTCTATTTCATGTAAGTATCAGTATCGTCATCAAATTCACTTTCAGTTTTATTAATTAAGATTTGATCTGATGTTGTCCATCTACATGACGAAAAAACAGCTTCTCTATTTTTTACTGATACTGGTTTATAGTGAACATCAATACTGGTTTATAATTCAGACGGGTTCTCCTCATCATCAGGTCGTACTATGAAAGGACAGGTAACTTGATTTTTAAATGGCAATAGTAATGATGGACGGAGTCTTTTTACAAATATCTTAAGAAACATTAGGAAATACCGCCTGGTTCTTCAGCTTCTATCATCCCTAATCCCTTTAGTAGAGCCTTTACTTTTACACAGAATCAGATGTTTTCGATATAGGTCATAGACAATGGTAATAAAGTGTCTTAGGAATTAATGTATGCATTAATTATAATTCATAATGTCTGCTTGCGGCCGCTCTCTATCACTCTTTCCGTGCACACACACACGCACGCGCACGCACACACACACACACACACACACACACACACACACACACACACACACACACACACACACACACACACACATATATATATATATATATATATATATATATATATATATATATATATATATAAATATATCATGAGTAAAACTACTAGAAAATTTTCAGACTAGAACTCACCTTTCTTTTTCGTTGTAGTGGAAATAAGTGAAGAAAAATAGAGAACGCCTTGATTAAAAACAGGAAGTCAAAATATGATTAAAATCACTGACATCATCCATTTCCTTAGAAAACATTCGCCTGCCTCGGCTTATTGCTACAAGGTCGTGTACGTACCTCAAGAAAAGAGTCTTCTGTCCTTGCTCCGCGAATGTTATCCCCGCGGAGCTATTTTGTTCCACTCTGCCTCCCTCCCCTCACAAATGTTTTTGTTGACGCATCCTGCCCGGTTCCAGGATATTTGCCTTTATTGAGGTACGTTATTCAAGTACATTACTTTGACTCGCCTAGGCCATCCCAATGAGCACTTGGCAGAGGTAGAATACAAGAATAAATGTATGTATTATGTATGCTTGTATTTTGTTCTTCTGTTTATTCTTAATCGCAAAAAGATCAGTGGAATACAGTCGTCAAGAAATAAATGTTATGAATTAGATTAAATTAAACTTAGCTTAATTTCATTAGTTACAATGATATTCTTTCATTTGCTACATTGGATATTCTTTCATTTGTTACAGTGGATATTATTTCATTTGTTACAGTGGATATTATTTCATTTGTTACAGTGGATATTCTTTCATTTGTTACAGTAGATATTCTTTCATTTGTTACAGTAGATATTCTTTCATTTGTTACAGTAGATATTCTTTCATTTGTTACAGTGGATATTCTTTCATTTGTTACAGTGGATATTCTTTCATTTGTTACAATGGATATTCTTTCATTTGTTACATTGGATATTCTTTCATTTGTTACAGTGGATATTCTTTCATTTGTTACAGTGGATATTCTTTCATTTGTTACAGTAGATATTCTTTCATTTGTTACAGTGGATATTCTTTCATTAGTTGAAGTGGATATTCTTTCATTTGTTACATTGGATATTCTTTCATTTGTTACAGTGGATATTCTTTCATTTGTTACAGTAGATATTCTTTCATTTGTTACAGTAGATATTCTTTCATTTGTTACAGTGGATATTCTTTCATTTGTTACAATGGATATTCTTTCATTTGTTACAATGGATATTCTTTCATTTGTTACAATGGATATTCTTTCATTTGTTACGGTGGATATTCTTTCATTTGTTACAATGGATATTCTTTCATTTGTTACAATGGATATTCTTTCATTTGTTACAGTAGATATTCTTTCATTAGTTGAAGTGGATATTCTTTCATTTTTTTACATTGGATATTCTTTCATTTGTTACATTGGATATTCTTTCATTTGTTACAGTGGATATTCTTTCATTTGTTACAGTGGATACTCTTTCATTTGTTACAGTGGATATTCTTTCATTTGTTACAATGGATATTCTTTCATTTGTTACATTGGATATTCTTTCATTTGTTACGGTGGATATTCTTTCATTTGTTACAGTGGATATTATTTCATTTGTTACAGTGGATATTCTTTCATTTGTTACAGTAGATATTCTTTCATTTGTTACAGTAGATATTCTTTCATTAGTTGAAGTGGATATTCTTTCATTTGTTACAGTGGATATTCTTTCATTTGTTACAATGGATATTCTTTCATTTGTTACATTGGATATTCTTTCATTTGTTACAGTGGATATTCTTTCATTTGTTACAGTGGATATTCTTTCATTTGTTACAGTAGATATTCTTTCATTTGTTACAGTGGATATTCTTTCATTAGTTGAAGTGGATATTCTTTCATTTGTTACATTGGATATTCTTTCATTTGTTACAGAGGATATTCTTTCATTTGCTACAGTGGATATTCTTTCATTTGTTACAGTGGATATTCTTTCATTTGTTACAGTGGATACTCTTTCATTTGTTACAGTGGATATTCTTTCATTTGTTACAATGGATATTCTTTCATTTGTTACAGTGGATATTATTTCATTTGTTACAGTGGATATTCTTTCATTTGTTACAGTGGATATTCTTTCATTTGTTACATTGGATATTCTTTCATTTGTTACAATGGATATTCTTTCATTTGTTTCAGTGGATATTCTTTCATTTGTTACAGTGGAGATTCTTTCATTTGTTACAATGAATATTCTTTCATTTGTTACAATGGATATTCTTTCATTTGTTACATTGGATATTCTTTCATTTGTTACAGTAGATATTCTTTCATTTGTTATAATGGATATTCTTTCATTTGTTACAGTGGATATTCTTTCATTTGTTACAGTAGATATTCTTTCATTTGTTATAATGGATATTCTTTCATTTGTTACATTGGATATTCTTTCATTTGTTACAGTAGATATTCTTTCATTTGTTATAATGGATATTCTTTCATTTGTTACAGTGGATATTCTTTCATTTGTTACAATGGATATTCTTTCATTTGTTACAATGGATATTCTTTCATTTGTTACATTGGATATTCTTTCATTTGTTACAGTAGATATTCTTTCATTTGTTACAGTGGATATTCTTTCATTTGTTACAATGGATATTCTTTCATTTGTTACAGCGGATATTCTTTCATTTGTTACAGCGGATATTCTTTCATTTGTTACAGTGGATATTCTTTCATTTGTTACAGCGGATATTCTTTCATTTGTTACAGCGGATATTCTTTCATTTGTTACAGTGGATATTCTTTCATTTGTTACAGTGGATATTCTTTCATTTGTTTCAGTGGATATTCTTTCATTTGTTTAGAGTGGATATTCTTTCATTTGTTACAGTGGATATTCTTTCATTTGTTACGGCGGATATTCTTTCATTTGTTACAGCGGATATTCTTTCATTTGTTACAGTGGACATTCTTTCATTTGTTACAGAGGATAGTCTTTCATTTGTTACAGTGGATATTCTTTCATTTGTTACAGAGAATATTCTTATATTTGTTTCAGTGGATATTCTTTCATTTGTTACAGTGGATATTCTTTCATTTGTTACATTGCATATTCTTTAATTTGCTACAAAGGATATTATTTCATTTGTTACATTGCATATTCTTTCATTTGTTACAGTGGATATTCTTTCATTTGTTACAATGGATATTCTTTCATTTGTTACAGCGGATATTCTTTCATTTGTTACAGCGGATATTCTTTCATTTGTTACAGTGGATATTCTTTCATTTGTTACAGCGGATATTCTTTCATTTGTTTCAGTGGATATTCTTTCATTTGTTTAGAGTGGATATTCTTTCATTTGTTACAGTGGATATTCTTTCATTTGTTACGGCGGATATTCTTTCATTTGTTACAGTGGATATTCTTTCATTTGTTTAGAGTGGATATTCTTTCATTTGTTTCAGTGAATATTCTTTCATTTGTTACAGCGGATATTCTTTCATTTGTTACAGCGGATATTCTTTCATTTGTTACAGTGGATATTCTTTCATTTGTTACAGTGGATATTCTTTCATTTGTTTCAGTGGATATTCTTTCATTTGTTTAGAGTGGATATTCTTTCATTTGTTACAGTGGATATTCTTTCATTTGTTACGGCGGATATTCTTTCATTTGTTACAGCGGATATTCTTTCATTTGTTACAGTGGACATTCTTTCATTTGTTACAGTGGATATTCTTTCATTTGTTACAGAGGATATTCTTTCATTTGTTACAGTGGATATTCTTTCATTTGTTAAAGTGGATATTATTTCATTTGTTACATTGCATATTCTTTCATTTGTTACAGTGGATATTCTTTCATTTGTTACAGTGGATATTCTTTCATTTATTACAGCGGATATTCATTCATTTGTTACAGTGGATATTATTTCATTTGTTACATTGGATATTCTTTCATTTGTTACATTGTATATTCTTTCATTTGTTACAGAGGATATTCTTTCATTTGTTACAGTGGATATTCTTTCATTTGTTAAAGTGGATATTCTTTCATTTGTTACAATGGATATTCTTTCATTTGTTACAGTGGATATTCTTTCATTTGTTACATTGCATATTCTTTCATTTGTTACAGTGGATATTCTTTCATTTGTTACAGCGGATATTCTTTCATTTGTTACAGTGGATATTCTTTCATTTGTTACAGTGGATATTCTTTCATTTGTTTCAGTGGATATTCTTTCATTTGTTTAGAGTGGATATTCTTTCATTTGTTACAGTGGATATTCTTTCATTTGTTACGGCGGATATTCTTTCATTTGTTACAGCGGATATTCTTTCATTTGTTACAGTGGACATTCTTTCATTTGTTACAGTGGATATTCTTTCATTTGTTACAGTGGATATTCTTTCATTTGTTACAGTGGATATTCTTTCATTTGTTAAAGTGGATATTATTTCATTTGTTACATTGCATATTCTTTCATTTGTTACAGTGGATATTCTTTCATTTGTTACAGTGGATATTCTTTCATTTATTACAGCGGATATTCATTCATTTGTTACAGTGGATATTATTTCATTTGTTACATTGGATATTCTTTCATTTGTTACATTGTATATTCTTTCATTTGTTACAGTGGATATTCTTTCATTTGTTAAAGTGGATATTCTTTCATTTGTTACATTGTATATTCTTTCATTTGTTACAGTGGATATTCTTTCATTTGTTAAAGTGGATATTCTTTCATTTGTTACAGTGGATATTCTTTCATTTGTTAAAGTGGATATTCTTTCATTTGTTACAATGGATATTCTTTCATTTGTTACAGTGGATATTCTTTCATTTGTTACATTGCATATTCTTTCATTTGTTACAGTGGATATTCTTTCATTTGTTACAGCGGATATTCTTTCATTTGTTACAATGGATATTCTTTAATTTGTTACATTGGATATTCTTTCATTTGTTACAGTGGATATTCTTTCATTTATTACAATGGATATTCTTTAATTTGTTACATTGGATATTCTTTAATTTGTTACATTGGATATTCTTTCATTTGTTACAGTGGATATTCTTTCATTTGTTACAGCGGATATTCTTTCATTTGTTACATTGCATATTCTTTCATTTGCTGCAATGGATATTCTTTCATTTATTACAATGGATATTCTTTCATTTGTTACATTGGATATTCTTTCATTTGTTACAGCGGATATTCTTTCATTTATTACAATGGATATTCTTTAATTTGTTACATTGGATATTCTTTAATTTGTTACATTGGATATTCTTTCATTTGTTACAGTGGATATTCTTTCATTTGTTACAGCGGATATTCTTTCATTTGTTACAGTGGATATTCTTTCATTTGTTACAGAGGATAGTCTTTCATTTGTTTCAGTGGATATTCATTCATTTGTTTCAGTGGATATTCTTTCATTTGTTACAGAGAATATTCTTTCATTTGTTTCAGTGGATATTCTTACATTTGTTACATTGCATATTCTTTAATTTGTTACGATGGATATTCTTTCATTTGTTACATTGCGTATTCTTTCATTTGTTACAGCGGATATTTTTTCATTTGTTACAGTGGATATTATTTAATTTGTTAAAGTGGATAGTATTTCATTTGTTACAATGGATATTATTTCATTTGTTACATTGCATATTCTTTCATTTGTTACAGTGAATAGTCTTTCATTTGTTACATTGCATATTCTTTAATTTGTTACAGCGGATATTCTTTCATTTATTACAATGGATATTCTTTAATTTGTTACAGCGGATATTCTTTCATTTGTTACAGCGGATATTCTTTCATTTGTTACAGTGGATATTCTTTCATTTGTTACAGTAGATATTCTTTCATTTGTTACAGTGGATATTCTTCATTTGTTACATTGGATATTCTTTCATCTGTTACAGTGGATAGTCTTTCATTTGTTACAATGGATATTCTCCATTTGTTACAGTGGATATTCTTTCATTTGTTACATTGGATATTCTTCATTTGTTATAATGGATATTTTTTAATTTGTTACAGTGGGTATTCATTCATTTGTTACAATGGATATTCTTTCATTTGTTACATTGGATATTCTTTCATTTGTTACAGTGGATATTCTTTCATTTGTTACAGTGGATATTCTTTCATTTGTTACATTGGATATTCTTTCATTTGTTACAATGGATATTCTTTCATTTGTTACAGTGGATATTCTTTCATTTGTTACAGTGGATATTCTTTCATTTGTTACATTGGATATTCTTTCATTTGTTACAGAGGATATTCTTTCATTTGTTACAATGGATATTATTTCATTTGTTACAGTGGATATTCTTTCATTTGTTACAATGGATATTCTTTCATTTGTTATAATGGATATTATCTCATTTGTTACAATGGATATTATTTAATTTGTTACATTGCATATTCTTTCATTTGTTTCAGTGAATATTCTTTCATTTGTTACAGCGGATATTCTTTCATTTGTTACAGTGGATATTCTTTCATTTGTTACAGTGGATATTCTTTCATTTGTTACAATGGATATTCTTTCATTTGTTACAGCGGATATTCTTTCATTTGTTACAGTGGATATTCTTTCATTTGTTACAGCGGATATTCTTTCATTTGTTACAGTGGATATTCTTTCATTTGTTACAGCGGATATTCTTTCATTTGTTACAGTGGATATTCTTTCATTTGTTTAGAGTGGATATTCTTTCATTTGTTACAGCGGATATTCTTTCATTTGTTACAGTGGATATTCTTTCATTTGTTACAGCGGATATTCTTTCATTTGTTACAGTGGATATTCTTTCATTTGTTTAGAGTGGATATTCTTTCATTTGTTACATTGCATATTCTTTCATTTGTTACAGCGGATATTCTTTCATTTATTACAATGGATATTCTTTAATTTGTTACATTGGATATTCTTTCATTTGTTACAATGGATATTCTTTCATTTGTTACAGTGGATATTCTTTAATTTGTTACATTGGATATTCTTTCATTTGTTACAGTGGATATTCTTTCTTTGGTTACAGTGGATATTCTTTCATTTGTTACAATGGATATTATCTCATTTGTTACAATGGATATTATCTAATTTGTTACATTGCATATTCTTTCATTTGTTTCAGTGAATATTCTTTCATTTGTTACAGCGGATATTCTTTCATTTGTTACAGTGGATATTCTTTCATTTGTTACAGTGGATATTCTTTCATTTGTTACAATGGATATTCTTTCATTTGTTACAGTGGATATTCTTTCATTTGTTACAGTGGATATTCTTTCATTTGTTACAGTGGATATTCTTTCATTTGTTACATTGGATATTCTTCATTTGTTATAATGGATATTTTTTAATTTGTTACAGTGGATATTCTTTCATTTGTTACAATGGATATTCTTTCATTTGTTACAGTGGATATTCTTTCATTTGTTACAGCGGATATTCTTTCATTTGCTACAATGTATATTCTTTAATTTGTTACAGTGGATATTCTTTCATTTGTTTACAACGGATATTCTTTCATTTGTTTACAACGGATATTCTTTCATTTGTTACAATGGATATTCTTTAATTTGCTACAATGGATATTCTTTCATTTGTTTACAGTGGATATTCTTTCATTTGTTTACAGTGGATATTCTTTCATTTATTACAATGGATATTCTTTCATTTGTTACAGTGGATATTCTTTCATTTGCTACAATGGATATTCTTTCATTTGTTTACAGTGGATTTTCTTCATTTGTTACAGTGGATATTCTTTCATTTATTACAATGGATATTCTTACATTTGTTACAGTGGATATTCTTTCATTTGCTACAATGGATATTCTTTCATTTGTTACAATGGATATTCTTTAATTTGCTACAATGGATATTCTTTCATTTGTTTACAGTGGATATTCTTTCATTTGCTACAATGGGTATTCTTTCATTTGTTTACAGT
>NC_091549.1:24905461-24907961 GCF_042767895.1 Penaeus vannamei
GATATCATAGAAGAGATAGTTATGTATCCTAAATTTGGAATATAGTATCACATAACCACATATCAAATGCAACAATGCCTTTCCACGTTGTATACCGGCTTGGCAGATGGGTAATTGTTCTTTTCTTTTATCTGATTTAGCACAGATCATAATAATGGTACATCGCAATTTCCAATGTAATGACCAGGCATCAAGTGTACCTCAGTTTGACCACATCTGAGCAGTCAGCCAGGATGGGGAATGAAGAACTAAATTAAATAAATTCTTTGACAAAATACTTCCCTTCAATTTGTGGTAGCACTGTGTCTCGATTTACGTCAATGCCATTAACCAAAAAGGAAATCAAATAATTAGGATGGTCAATCAAAAACACTGATTAAGATGCCATTGGACCAAATTTGTTTTGTGTGTGTGTGCGTGCGCCGCGCGCCGCGCGTGTATGTGTACGTGTACATATAACCGAGGGTCACTAAGTAAGGGCTTGTTCATGTGTGTGTATGCGAGCACGAATGTAGTTATCACGTGTAACCATACGTGTGTTCGTGTGGATATTTATAGAAAAGCACTTTGCATATTTCCATATAAAGACTCAATCATTGACTCATTTACAATGAGTAGAACACGTTTGGGCCATTACTATTCAATCTTTCCTTCTATGCAATTATAAATGCTTTCTCTCTTGAAGTACACCAATTAATTGTCAAACTAATGGGAAAATAAGGTAAAATCGGGAAAAGAAATGAAAGGGTCTTATAGTTTTACTGGGAGAGTGGCAGCTTACATTTGCACAAACCAGTATAATTTCCTTCACCTTTTAATATCATGTCACAGATCACTGTGTTTAGAAATGCATAAAACAAAAACAAAAAGCAACGCGTCCTGGTCAGTCCTAGTCTGCTCTCTCTCTCTGTGTCCTACTTGTCTGCAGCTTCCTTCAGGTGTACATCACACCCAACAACAATAGCGATGTCGCCTCGCCAGACCTGGCTTGGAGATCTTGCCCTAATTGCCCTCAAAGGTGACCGATGTTCAAACAACCTGGGCATAGTTAGGAAAGGGGGGGGGGTGATGAAGGGGGTGATCTGGATTCGCTAGGCAAAGCGAATGTTTCTGTCCCATCCTATCAAGGCTAGCGACCGCACCCACCCCACCCCTTTCTCTCTCCTTACACACACTATGAGTAATATTTGTGGGTATGAATAATATATCGTCTCAAATAGCGCCTCTTGAGTTACCAAACATTAATAAATGGGTTTAGCCACAACATTTCGAGGCTAATGGGGTGTAAAGGTTTAGGTATCGATTTCCTTGTTTTCCTTTTACTTCGTTTGAGTGCTTTCTACGAACCACGAAATCCAGTCGCGTTCACGAATCGCGAAGCACCGTTTGATTGGAGTCGGCTTGAGCGTGATGGTCCATTTGGCTCCGCCCCTCGCAATCATATACTTATATAAAGCATGTATATTTATTATATCCGTTTAAAATTTCTGATACAAATTAATTTAATGTGGATCGTCAGTTAACCTAATTTATTACATTGTTTCCGAAACTGTTGGTGAAAATAAATGATGTAAAATGAAATGCAGTGAATGTGTGCAGCGGCGCATTAATATAATGATAGTGGGGTATAGAGGATGCAGGTGCTGTGAAACTTAAACTATTAACATATCTTTTAGTGTCAAATTATTAGGCGAGTCTTTAGACCTGGGCAGATTGGGCACTTCCTAGCACTTGCTCACCTATCCCGTGAAGGGCCGAGTCTAGCTTCACTACCCAAGGCTAAGGGAATATTCCCTCAACCTTGACTCTACCTATTCTTACACCTTTATTTGTCGTTTCAGTGGCTGGTGTCCAACACCTTGTTGGTGTTCCGCTTCCAAACTATTCAAGAAACCCATTACTTTCGATATCTCCTGTTCAGTTCGTTTTTCACATATTCATTTAGTTACTTTTGGTAATGGAATAATTATCAACATTTGGAAAATGTGATGCCCTATAAAACATTGTTATGCGTATTATTTTAAAGTTTACAATTATTAGCAAGGAGAGAGAGTAGCTGCTAAGGATGATGCAGAGCCATATATTGATATCCGGCTCTGGTATAATGCAAACGAAAAATATTCCCGGCTGACGAATATCAATATAAAAAATCAATCCTAACAATATTAAAGATTTATATATATATATATATATATATATATATATATATATATATATATATATATAATATGAAAAGGAATTATAAGTGGAACGATGTGATAAGATTTCATGATCATTATTTTCGAAATAATATACGATAACTTATTTTTTAAGCAGGTCTCCAATGTATCCATCAGATTAACAGCTAAACAGGAATAAAAGCGATCCCTCTCCCTATCTTTGGCACATATACTTCAATCATTACTGCACTTCTCCTGCTCTCCGTTATTTCCCTCCTCTTCACATTCGAACCATCCTAATTATGTCCTGGTTATTTGAACGTAGGCCTCCTTTCAGGGTA
>NC_091549.1:24965461-24972961 GCF_042767895.1 Penaeus vannamei
GATGATGATGAGGATAATGGTGATGAAGATGATGATGATGATGATGATGATAATGATGATGGTGATGATGATAATGATGAGAATGATAATAGGTATGATAATAACTATGATACTAGTAACAGTAATAGCAGTTATAATAATGTAAATGAAAAATACATTAATAGTAATGATAATGATTATAATGATAACATGATAATGACAATGCTTTGGGCATGTGCGTGTGGATATGTGTGTGTACAGTGGAGAATTCAAAATGAACTGCCACTTCACTTTTTCCTGTGCTAGTCTGTTCAATGAATTCCCCACCAACACCAATTTCTCTAGCCAACAACTAGCTACTATATTACTAACATGAAATTTTAATACTATTCTTTTATAAGAATTAAATAAATCAATGGATAACTCTTCAGTTATTCCCACGAAACCGATCATCTTCATCTCGCACAAAAGTGTGTTACATAAGTACAACAATAACTAAATAATAGATAATCAAACACAGGCTAATTATACAAAACTTATCAGAAGTGTCTTTTCGGAAGTGGATTTCAGTATTCCCTAGCTAGCTTTTAATCACAATGCATGACCTAAAGCAAAAATGACGAAGCATGTTATGAGGGACTAAATGCTAATGTAAAATAACTCGGACTTGCTGATGGATATATGCTCATGAATACTTAAATACATATTTTTTTCAGGTCAGCCACTGTTTCAGCATGGAGCAGCAGGGGGAGAAAATTTATATTTATTCATCAGATATGAATAATTCATGGCATCTGTCGGATGATCTGGCAGCTAGTCTCGATCTGTGAGTGACGTAGGTAAAATGTGTTATGTAATACGGAATAATTTCCCTTTTGCACTCGTATCCCGCAAAAGTCTCGTCCTTTTTTTCTTTCCTTCGTTCTTCTTTCGTTTTAGCTGAGATTTATATCCTGTCCATGGCTTTCATCTCACCAATCTTGACTTTATCTCTTCAAAGGCTTCCTTCATCTCACTGGTTCGCCCAGACAAAAAGTGGAAGAGCAAAAGTTTAGAGAAGAAAATAGGAAGATGGATGGAAATGACAAGGCGAGGAGAAACTATCTCTATCACTCGTAAAGATATATATTTTTGGTAATTCTCTCTCTCTCTCTCTCTCTCTCTCTCTCTCTCTCTCTCTCTCTCTCTCTCTCTCTCTCTCTCTCTCTCTCTCTCTCTCTCTCTCTCTTATTTCTGATTATGAAGCAGTATAATTCAATAGCCAAAACACTAATAAGAAGTTTTTTTTTTCATATGAGCAAAAGATTGCAATTGCTACAGAATATTCACGTAATAAAGAGTCATTACGGTTTAACATTTGGTAGCACTCTAACTCTCTGAGAGCCTCTGTAATCAGTGTCATTTCTCTTCCCTTCCTGTCGACAACTCGGTCTTAATCAGAGCCCAGTGATTGAACGGCACGAATACTCCATCTTCATATAGGTAATTCAGTGTTACCTCAGTTCCCATAGGCTTATGGATTCTTTTGAGGCGGTACATTGATGTGAATAAATGGTGTGTGTGTGTGTGTGTGTGTGTGTGTGTGTGTGTGTGTGTGTGTGTGTGTGTGTGTGTGTGTGTGTGTGTGTGTGTGTGTGTGTGTGTGTGTGTGTGTGTGTGTGTGTGTGCGTGTGTGCGTGTGTGTGTACACGTCCGTTTCTTGTATATACGTCCCTTGTCTACAAACAAAAGGCAATTAGCTTGGCGAGCAAGTAAGTAAACTACCTTCGGCAATACATTTTATGGGAGTATAAAGCCACTCTGACATCATGATTTACAGCTTTCCTAAATTTATGATCGGGTGAAACGAGTACAGTATGTCTGCTGTAAAGACCCTGGGAATAGCAGGTACTCAACGAACATAGAGTCCCTTCACTTGGAGTAATAGGGACAAAGAGCGCTTAAACCAGCCTTCCTAACAACCACTGTGACTCCGCAACAGTAGCATTTATGTGGCGCTATTGCTCTATAAATGTCCAGGTTATGTAATGGTCAGAAAAGGGTCTCTTTCTCTCTCTCTCCCTCCCCCACCCCTCTCTATTTCTCTCTCCTTTTTCTCTGTCTCTCTATCACATTTTTAATCTTTCTTTCCTCCGTCCATCCCTTCTCATTCGTTTTATTGACGATAAAGACCTTATGTAGGAGAAAAAAAGAACATAACAGAAAAAAAGATCAACTGAAGCACAGCAATTAACACGGCTCTTCCTGATATTTTATATCTTGTCAAATTTAGAAAGATTTCGCTCTGCTAGCCCTCCCATGGGAATACGGCTAATGGCTTCTTTAATGTCTTTTTGTCTATTTTAATGGAATGGGAAACTATGAGACGCCAAAAGGGTTAATGGACCTTGTATTTCAGGTATATAAAGTTTCTATAAGTTCCAAATGGACTAGATTTCTCTGTTTGGGAATGATGAAAAAGTAAAAGCATGAACTTGTGCAAAAAAGTGTTGCTTTTTCTGCATGTTTACTTATAGTATATACTATTATTGTTGTTGCTGATACTGATGTTGTTGTTGCTGTTATTGTTCTTTCAACTACTCCGGCTAATATTGCTGATTTTTTTTTTCATCCTTCTATTCTTCCTGTCCTCATTATCATCATCATTATTATTATTATCTTTATTATTATTGTTATTATTTTCATTATTACAATTATTGTTATCATTAATTTTGTTATTTGTATTACTATTTCCATTTCATTATCATTATTATCATTATTACTATTACCATTATTATGTTTATTTTAAACATTATTATTGTCATTGTTATCATTATCATTATCCATATTATTATTATCATTATTATTATTACTATTATTATTACTGTTCTTATAATCATTGTTATTATTCTTATCATTATTACCATTATCATCATTATTATCATTATTATTATTATTATTTAATTCATATTCTTGCTATCATTATTAATATTATTTTTTTCATATTGTTATCATTATTAATGTTATTAATATTATTATTCATATCATTATCATTATTATTACTGTTATTATTATTATTATTATTACTATTTTTATCATTATTATCATCAATACTACTACTATTGTTATTTTCATTATCATTATTATTATTATTATTACTATTATTATTATTATTATTATTATTATTATTATTATTATTATTATTATTATTATTATTATTATTATTATTATTATTATTATTATTATCATTATTATTATTATTACTATTATTATCATTATCATTTTTATTTTATTATCATCATTATTGATATTACCATTATCATTATCATCATTATTGATATTACCACTATCATTATCATTATCATCTTTATTATTGTCATTATAATCATACAATAATTTTGTTATCATTAGTATCATTATTATTATCCTTTCTTTTTATTAATATAGCTATTATAATAATTATTACTATTGCTATTATTATCATTATTATTAGTAGTAGTATCACTAATATCATCATTCTTATAAAGACAAGAACAATAGAAATAGTAAAGGTAATAATAATAATGTCAATAATAAAGATAATAATGAGAATGAAAATAATAATAATAATAATAATAATAATAATAATAATAATAATAATAATAATAATAATAATAATAATAATAATAATAATAATAATGAAAATAATAATAATGATGATAATAAAATAATGATAATGATAATTATTGTCATTGCTATTATTGTCGTTATAGTTAATGGTATTATTATCATTATTATCATTATTACTATCATCATTATCATAAATATAAATAACATCTCCGCCAAGGGGGTTATATTTTTGGTAGCGTTGATTAGTTATATTATCATTATTGTTATTGTTATTATTATCATTACTATTTCCATTATTATCGTTATTATCGTTATTATTATATCATTATTATTATCTTCATTACTATGGTTATTATTATCATTATTATTATATCATTATTATTATCTTCATTACTATGGTTATTATTATCATTATTATCAGTTTTATCAATTTAATCACTATAGTTATTATCATTATTATCATTATCACTACTATTATTATTATCATTATCATCACTGATACTATCATTCTTATAAGAATGATAATGATATTAATATGGATAATAATATCGATGATCAAGATAAAAATAATGATAGTAATGATTACAATAATAATGATGATAATAATAACAAGGTAAAGATAGTTATTATTATCATTAATATTATTGCCATTTTCAGTGTTGAAATTGTTATTATCATTATCATTTGTATCATCATTAGCATTACCACTAACAATATTATTATTTTTATTATCATTCTTATCATTATCATGAAAATGATCAGTGCCTTCGCCATTAAATTTTGGTACTGATC
Source organism: Penaeus vannamei (assembly GCF_042767895.1). Classification (NCBI taxonomy): domain Eukaryota; kingdom Metazoa; phylum Arthropoda; class Malacostraca; order Decapoda; family Penaeidae; genus Penaeus; species Penaeus vannamei. Next base: position 24,969,821 of record NC_091549.1, read on the forward strand.
CTAATCCAGGATTTTTTTTTTTTTTATTATTATTGCATAGTTACCTTTATTGCATTGGCAATAGGGTAACTATTATTATTATCATTACCTTTATTACCTCCGCCAAGGAAGTTATGGTTATTGGCGTCAGCAGTATGAGAGAGGTGAAGAATAGGTTAAGGCTTTGAAGAATAGGTTAAGAATGTGTGAGGTTGTGTGAGGATCGCGTTGTCATCGTCATTTACCATGTTTTGTGTTCGCCTTGGAGTGTGTACTGTTTGTGAGAGTGAATGAGTATTTCTGATGTCAATGAAAGAGGCACGTGATTGGCTTCTGTTTTTGTGGGAAAAAATGGGGGCTGCAAGGTCGGTGTGTGGGAGGTCATGGGCGGACAGTACAGTCCAGTCTAAAACGGGGAGGTAGAAGTTGCCCGCGATCCGTATGTTTCTGTCTACGTTTATGCGTGGTAGGGACGCTTGAAGATTTTGTAAGTATTCGGTGCCAGTATAAGGCGGTCCGTAGAAAGCAGCAAGAAGGAGTGATTGACAGTTAGAAAGTTGGATCCAGGCGATTTCGCTGGATGTGTCAAAGTCCGGCATCGGTTAGGTAACAAGGATTAGTTTGGTGACGATGAGGAACCGCCACCTCTTACGGTGTCGGTCGAGTGGCCTTTGCGAATAACAGGCATGCTAAAGGGAGGGGGAAAGGTCGCTAGAGTTGATGTCGGGAGTCAGCCCTGCCTTGGTGGATGATTTTGGGGAAGTTGGTGGTTTGGTTATCATATATTTATATCTATTTATCTATATATATGTATATATGCACATGAACATATATGTGTGTGTGTGTGCGTGTGGCGGGTGAGCATCTAACAAACGCGTAGGCCAGAGTATGATGTGATGCTGTGTTGCAGAATTTAAAGGAAAATTTTGTTGAACAAAATAGTTTAACCATTTGCAGTTGAGTTTGCAGTGTGTATGAAAATTATAATTTGTTATCATGACAGGAAAATGATCTGTTCAAGCATATCCCAACGTATTATTTTCACATTTGACCGGCATTACTTTCTCCAATAATTTCCTACAGGAATTTAGGTGTTTCGGTACTGTGTGGTCAGAACGGTAAGGGAGTTTTGGAGTGTGAACAGCAACTCCTTCAGTGTAACAAAGCTGAGATTGGTGTGTATATATGTATGAATGTGTACACACACACACACACACACACACACACACACACACACACACACACACACACACACACACACACACACACACACACACATATATATACACATTTAAAACATAAAAAAAAAAAATCACCGTCTGATGCTCCGGGGCCAGTGCAGCAATACAAAAACGCCGAGGTGTAGTCGGGTCAGTCTTCAACCTTGGCAAGCCCCATTGGAATCGGCGCTGTAGAAGTTGAGATATAGAGGGGGCCCGAATCGCCTAAAGGGTGATACATATACATACAGTGGTACCACTTTTGGAGCACACAAATCTCTCAAGAACGGAACCAGATGGAAAGTTGATCGACGACTCTTTGGAAAAGTCACATGAAGCGGGTCCTTTCGGTATAGGGACCATCTGAGTTATTTAGCATTATGCCAAAAATGCGATTTCTTGTCATTTTTAGCCTTAAAAGCATAGTTTACGATGGGCTAGGAACTAGAGAACCTAGGATAAGAAAGATCTTGGATACATCTATACAAGTGCCAAGTTACATTGGAGGAAGCCTTGTTCAAGCTGAGTTGCAAACAAAAATAAAAATTAAATACAGTGGTATGACTATTTTCAGAAGCAGGATCCCTTAAGAATGGAAAGTAATAAAGTGATCACCTACCACTGGTTGGAAAGGTTTCGTAAAGAACCGTGTTTTGTTGGGGTAGGGAACATCTCTGGCATCTTGCCAAAGTCGAGATATTTGTGTTTTAAGCCTCAAAGGCAGGGTTAATATGAATCCAGGAACTTAAAAACCTACTACCAGCTAGGTCTTGACCGCTTCCTACTATGTATTAAGTTTCACGGGAGTAGGCATAACATAACCGAGGATAAAGAAGAAAAACTCCATAGAATCAGACTTTGAAATTAGAGATTGCAAAAAAACTGCTTCCCTAATAACAAAATGAGTGATATTTTCTCCAAAGACAATGAAATTGTTTGGCTTACTGGGAACCCAACAATGTGTGTATATATATATATGACATTTTACATTGGTCCACAGGGAGTGTAAACATTCCTGTTGAGGGGTTTGGTCATCCCTCTCTGGAAGGGGAAGGGGGATTGATGGGACTGCAGCAATTACCGAGGCATCACACTGCTCAATATACCAGGCAAGGTTCTTGCCAAGCCAACATCCTTCTGAGATGTATCAGAGACCATCTACTGAGGCATCAGAGGCCGGAGGAATCTGGATTCACTCCTGGTAAGTCCACAATAGACCGTATCCTTGCGCTTCTAGTCGTTGTAGAACACTATCATGGGTTCGGGCATGGGCTGTTTGCAGCCTACATCAATCTCAAGAAGGCGTTTGATAAGATGCATCAGACATCACTCTGAAAGATCCTGATACTGAGAGGAATTCCAACAAGGATTATTAGATTAATAGCAAGCCTGTATACTGGTACTGGAAAAGTTGTAAAGTGCGGTGGGGGATTGTCGAGCTTTCATGTTAGTTCAAGAGTGAGGCAAGGCTGTGTACTTAAACCAACACTTTTCAACACTTGCATGGACTAGATACTGGGCAGAACTACTGTTCAAAGCCATTGTGGAGCAACTCTGGGCAATATCAAAATTACAGACCTTGACTTTGCCAATAATATTACTTTTCTATCTGAATCTTTGGGAACCTTAGTGGTGGCTCTAGATGCATGTAGTAATGAAGCAAAACCTTTGTCTAGAGGTCTCCTGAACTAAGACCAAGATCCAGGACTTTGGGGACTTGCTAGGAGAACCTGTTTGGTTGGTACATGCTTGCGGCGAGGACATTGAAGTCTCAGAGAGCTTTGCATACTTTGGTAGTGTAGTTCATAACTTTGGGCTATCAGACTAAGAAGTCAGCAGATGGATTGGCCTGGCAGCATGGGTCATGAACTCTCTCCACAAGAGTATTTGGAGATGCCAGTACCAGTGTAGAAAGACCAAGCTATGCTATTTTCAGTGCCCT
>NC_091549.1:24990461-25000461 GCF_042767895.1 Penaeus vannamei
CTCAATAATTAACTGGGCAATATTCATCTTGACAAATTTAGATCAGTTAACTTAAAAGGAAGCCAAAAAATACAGCCCCATTACTCGGTTTTAACGTTTGATGATTGCCTGTGTACGCTAACGGATGGTGTGGAAATAAGATTTCTAAGTCTTCAAGGACAAAACTAGCAAGACCAGTGCCAGCATCAAATTTACCTGAGAAATGCAAAAAAATGCAAAAAGACAACCAACTGCCCTGTTAAGATACTATGGCCTTCAGTAACAATACTAGCATTTACAGTAAACCTATTTTTCCGCCCTTGGTCTACATTTCCAGTTTTACCCCATATATTTGTAAAATTAACAGTTAAAAATAATTACAATTTATACAGCAACTTTCGTAATTAAATGTTATATCTTAAAAACGCCTTTATTACAAATGGATACCCATTACAATAATTTGATAACTAAAACTTCCTTTGTAAGAAATTCACCAATTAACAATCTGCCTCTACTGCCAAACGAGATCATAAATATTGTAAACTACCATATACGGGTGATATAATCTGACATCGGTGACAAAAACCCTCTTGCAAAATAAGTATCCCAGATAAAGTTTACTTTTGTTTTCAGTAACATCGACACGATAGAAAAGTTTATAAAACAACCTTTGAACTACTGCTCTGACTTGTGTTTTAATGTGGTATATCTGTTAATTTGTCCTAGCTTCCAAGCTTGGTACGTGGGGTCAACCTCACGATGGCAACGTCACGGCATCTTCGATCGCAGTCTTTCAGGACTGGACTCCCGCTGAGCAATCCATCCTCCTAGGCAATATGAGAGCATTCACAAAAACACCCACGCCCTTTTCTAACACAAAATTAGTATATTGTCTTCTCACTCCTCCCGCCAAGCCCTCATCACAGAATCTCTATTGACAAAAAGAAAAGAAAGAAAGAAAGAAAGAAAGAAAGAAAAAAAAAACAGAACTAAACAACGCAACCACAACAACTTCTCTTTTTACTCACTACACTGTTCATCGCCATAAAAAGTATACATTGGTTGGCTTAAGATGCTTTTTGTACGTCCCACATATTTATGATTTGTTTGTATATAATTATATTGAGTTTGTGTATTTTGTATGTGGTCCGTTTATTATATCATATTTTTTTGCATTATTGATCTACGTATCAATGTAAGTCCAGAACCTCACCTGAATAATTACATTGTCGAATGACCCTATTGTCTGCTTCTCTGTTACAGCATTGATAATTAACGTCTGGAATAACTTCGAAACATTTGATTGATAGATTATTCACGGCCTGATTCACCTCCCGCTTCTTCCTTACGATTCGATGCCTTATTGGTAAAGCCATCACGGAACATATATATGTGTGTGTGTGTGTGTGTGTGTGTGTGTGTGCATATATACATATACATGTAGTTTATATATATATATATATATATATATATATATATATATATATATATATATATATATATATATATATATATATTTATATACATATATACACACACATTCCTATAACAATTATCTACAGGATTATCAATATTGTTATCTTTATCATTATTTTTTATCATTATCGCTATTATTATTGTCACTGTTCTTATTATTAAAATAACTACGATAATAAATAATGAAAACAATGATAATTGTTATTATTGTTATTGTTCTTGTTACTATTATCATTATTATTATTAAACTTATCATTATCAATATTGTTGTTGTTATTACTATCATTATCATCAATTTTACTATTGCTATTATTATCCATCATGATTAACACTATTACTATTTTTGTCATAATTAGTATTACTTTTATTTTCATTATATATATATATATATATATATATATATATATATATATATATATATGTGCATATAGACGCACATATATATACTTATATGTATATATATGCATATATATATATATATATATATATATATATATATATATATATATATATATATATATATATATATATATACACACGCACACACACACACACACACACACACACACACACACACACACACACACACACACACACACACACACACACACACACACACACACACACACACAGTCACTCACTGCACACACACACACACACATACACACGCACACACACACACACACACGCGCGCGCGCGCGCACACACACAAATTGAAATATATATATACATACACACACACACACACACACAGACACCGACACACACACACACACACACACACACACACACACACATATATATATATATATATATATATATATATATATATATATGTGTGTGTGTGTGTGTGTGTGTGTGTGTGTGTGTGTGTGTGTGTGTGTGTGTGTGTGTGTGTGTGTGTGGGTACGTATGTATGTATGAACAAACACAGTATTTTGTGTATATATATTCAGTTACAGTGTAGTAGTTGATAATGTTAGCGTATGTGTTGATACATACATTATTAGTGGGTCTTGCTTAAACATACACAGGTTGTAAACACATCTGTATGAATGCATGTATCAATCTCTGCATCTGCAATGATACGTAGATACACCGATACAAATTTGAGTTCATAGGATTGTCAATATTGACACACCGGCGTCAGACTTGGGATTAGAGATTGACGGTTTCGAATTGAAGGAAGAGAGAAAGAGATCTAGCAGATGTGTTAGGCAGATACTAGCTTTATGATATAATTCTCTGCTGGGGAAGGAAAGACGGAGAAAGGAACAAGCAGTGGGAGGAAGAGGCGTTTTTCAAATAATCAATTATGACCATATATGATGTAGAGTTAGGCTCTCTGTATGATGACTGTACACAATTCAGTCGAAGCTATAGTGTGTTATAATGATATTGATAATACCTGTGATGATTATTATGATAAGCACAATGGTTATAATAATAATCATAATGATGGTGATGATGATGATGATGATATGAAGATGAAGATAAAGAAAATGGAACTAAAAATGAAGATGATGGTGATGGTGATGACGATGATGAATATGAAGATCAAGATGATAATACCGATAATATATAATACATTATTCCTGAGATACTGAACTGCATCTGTGTTAACTAAGAGCAGTCTAGGAAATTAGGTTATGCTAGTGCAAGTACGACTGACATCTGTAGGGACACACACAATTATGCATGTACGTATATATATATATATATATATATATATATATATATATATATATATATATATATATATATATATATATATATACATATACATATATATATATATATATATATATATATATATATATATATATATATATATATATATATATATATATATATATGCACATATATAATGTAAGTGTGTATGCGTACACACATAAATACATACATACATATATATATATATATATATATATATATATATATATATATATATATATATATATATATATATATATATATATATATATATATATATATATATGTAAATATATAATGTTTTTTTCTCAACTTTTTGCCTTTACAGTGTCCTATGTCAGTTTTCGAATCAGCACAATGACGTACACCTGTTTCTCAGGTAAGAGTGATGATTTCAGGGGTATATCCTTAGACAGTTACGGGATGAATGTTTTTGTAGAGAAAATAAGTCTCATGTCTCTTTTTGCAGAGTTTTCAGCTTGCTGCTTTTACACTCTGTCAACCTAGGTGGATCTAGTCTGAAGGTATCACTAGCTGTTCTGATATAACGTATGCCGAATAACCAGAATATGATATTGATCCTCAAATTTAGGGCAAGTTTGTCTGTTGATCATATTATTTTTTTGGTTTGCATTATCTAAACGTTGGAATTGTTACATTGAATTTTGTGAGCTACTTTAAGTTACCCTTGGACATTCCTGGGTTACAGTCCACTAAAACATCCCTTATTGCACAATTCGAAGAAATTGGTCTCGTCAAGGCTGATCTTTAAGCCGGGTAAATTGCCAAATTGTAATTGAGGGTGGAGGAGATATTGCGTATTGGCACATTTGTGTCTGCATAATATAACTAATTGAGACATCAGCTTCCACATTCAACTTGTTTTTGTGCCTGAAAAGGAGACGACTTACATGAACATAGATGTCTATTAGAGCATCAGAGTATTGCTAGTAATATTTATGCTATTCTTAAAACAGATATCGTTATCATCATCATTATTGTTTTTTTCATATTATCATCATCATCATCGTGATCATTATTATCATCATTAATGTTATCATCATAGTTATTATTTTTTCATCAGTATTATTAGAATTATTGTTATCAATTATCATTATCAATACGATCATGATCTTTTATCATCGTTTTTATTATCATTGTTGTTATTATTATTAGTAATATCAATTGTCATTATCACTATTATTATCAGTACTATTATTATTATTATTATTGTTTTTATTATTATGAATAATATCATTATTACTATCATTATCATTATGATTATTATCATTGTTATTATCAGTATTTTTATTAACCTCATTGCTGTAATTATCATTATAATTTTTTAAATTGTTATTATTGATATTATCATTATCATTATTATTGTTATTCTTGTTGTTGTTCTTAGTCATTATTGTTATTATTATCATCAACATTATTATTATTATTATTATTATTATTATTATTATTATTGTCATCATCATAATCGTTGTTTTCCTGTTATCATTACTATTATCATCATCACAACTACTATTATTATTACAAATTATTATTTTTCAAAATAAACCGTCATTATCATTACTATCATTACTATTATTCTTTTCATGATCACTATTATTTTCGTTTTTCTGATTTTCATTATATTCATTAATAGTATTATCTTTAATATTATTGATATAATAATAATTATAATAATAATGATAATAATGATAATTATTATTATTACTAGTATTATCATTATTGCTATTATCATTATTATTATCATTTTCGTTATCATTATCATTATCATCATTATTATCATTCTAATCATAACTTTCTTTATCTTTATCATTTTCACCATTAACATCATCATCGCCACAGTCATAATTATAATAATCTCTATTTGATACTTAGTTACATATCCTTAGATATCATAATTGAATCTCCAGTTAATAAAATGTAATGACTTAAATTAAATGCGTGGGAGAGTGGCTTTCATCAACCATTTATAATACTAATTAGGTTTTGGGAAACATATATGAATTAACAATGAATGTTTAATTTAGTAATTACAATTGTTTGTAAATATACCATTTGAAACAGATCTCTTATTATTATTATCAAAGGGGTATTATACCTGTCGTTATTGTATTCCGTTTACAATAGGTGTAGCCTTGTTATAACGTCGGTTTTATTTGCTCCTTAATAGAGGCGATTTCACTTCCTGGAGAACGATGTTCAAAATACAATATTCGCCTATGGAAGTTTGCTTTCGAATTAACATGTATCATTTTTTTAATTACTTGCTACTTACTCTGTAGCCAAAAGCCCTTCTGTAATCTATGATTTATAACAATTTATTGCACAGGCAGTTTGCGAAAACAATAAAACTTCTGTGATATATCTAAAGACTAAGGCTAAAATATAATTAAACAATAAAGAACTTTTCTTCCTCATGGGGAGAGAGAGAGAGAGAGAGAGAGAGAGAGAGAGAGAGAGAGAGAGAGAGAGAGAGAGAGGAACTGAGTACGGTTCGCAACCATCAGCCCTTCGCTAACTTCTTCCTGGACCCATTTGTAAAAAAAATTCGCTTAGCTCTTTGTCACCAGATGATTCCATTTATTTCAGTGAACACTATTTGCGTCAACATACCAGGCTTTGATTTTTCCCTTTAACTTCATCCCCTGGTTCTACAAAGGCATGTAAAGCTGATCATAGGTACATTTGATCACTGACACACACACACACACGCACGCACGCACGCACGCACAAACACACACACACACGCACGCACGCACGCACGCACGCACGCACGCACGCACACACACACACACACACACACACACACACACACACAGATTTTTGTTTTATTTGCAATTAATTTATTTTTCATACCGTGTCACAAAACGGACAGTAAATGCCCTTATAGAGTTTATGGCATCAGGAATTTAGGAAGTGAAGTACGTATCTTTTGGATATGGACAGGGTATACTGCCTTTTGAATATGGACAGGGTATACTGAAAGGAAAGACGTCAGCAGTCAGAGAGTTCCAGAGGCTGGAAGTAGAAGGCAAAAAAGAAGACCGTCATAACCGTTAATCCACTCGTCAATTTTCACGAAATAGAGATGACGTGGAACTATTCGCCGAGTTTGCACGATCGTAGTAGTTGAAATGGCTCACAACTAGTCAACTCTTAGGAAGAACGAACGAACTAATTTCTGTAGGAAAGTGATATTTAAACTACCTAGCACCGAAAAGAAAGAGGTTCAATATTAGAAGTTAAACGGGATAAGTTGATGAGGCGGACTGCTTAAGACTGAATCCTGTCAAGGTGGGTGTTAGGTGAATAACCCCATATATGAGAGCAGAACCCCATGCATTGACGAATGAGGCCCTTGCACATTTGAACAAATTTCCTAACTTTGAGGAAGACTTTGCTATAGTAGAAATATGTGGTTCCCACGAAAGTTTCGATATTATACCGAATCCTTCGATATAACATGGATGTGATATTATACAAGCAATGAATCGTGGATGGCAAAATAGGAAGCAACAAAGTTTTTCTTACTTCAAAATAGACAGAATTCTGATCATCCCAGTTATTTTTTTGTCAAGGTCGGAGTTAATAGATGCACGGAGAATAGTACGAGATTGATAGCGGTTTTGAGAGGGAGTTGAAGTGAAGATCCGAAAGAGGGAAAGGCATGCAGAATAACGTCATTTGCACAAGAGTGGGTGGGCAGAGATCACTGATAAAGAGGGATTAAAAATCGAGAGAATAGCTCCTTGAGCAACGCCATTGGAGACGATAGAAGGGTCTGAGCGAAAGTTAAGACAAGGTTATAGTGTTAAAGGAGGGAACCCAAAGGAAAGGAAGTTCAGTCCAAAGAGCCTTTGGAAACATCAAGAGCTAAGCCAGAAGTCTCCTCGAAGTCCTACAGCGATATGCGTTAAAAGGAGAGAATATTAGCGGTGGATTAATATACTACTGCATTCTGCAAATGAACAGAACATGCCACTAGGTTTATCAAGAACGATATTCGTAATAGACTGTATGAATGTAAGACGCATATGTTGAATCAAAGCGGAAACACAGACAATGAATGATAATAAGGAAAGAGGGAAAGATATTAATAAAAAGAAAAAGAAATGGACGAAAAACAGGAAAAAGAAAAAAAAAGAAGGGTGAAAGGTGGATGAAAGGCGAATAGGAAATGGTAAAAAAAAAAAAAATAATAATAATGAATACAATAAGAAGATTAGATTGCCAAAAATTATCTGCCACGTCAACAACTAAGGCGTGAAAATGTTAAAATATTAAAAACATTTAATATTCTAACAAGAAAGAGGGTATCTTATAAATAAGAGTTAATGATAATAAGTATTATAACAAACATCATAGCATAAATACTATGTTTTAAAAGTAAAAACATTACGGCATAAACTTTAAGCAGAAATAAATTTTGAAATATTAGTCTCCCTTAGGAAACTAATATGACTTGTTACAATCCTCCCCCAATACATTTGTCAATGTATATGGGGAGACTAGTACATGTCTTTTGGTTTGAGAATGCTGCACATCTTTCCACTAATGCGACCGTTAATGGCTCTTGGCATCCCTGGCAACGTGCTTCACTTGTAGCCATCAACGGCCCTGAATCAATCTTGTGTTCCCGATTCTCAGTCTTGTTAATGCCAGCTCTTTTCGACTTGGATGGATTCAGGTCACCCAGTTGCCAAGGTCATCTCTATTCTCTCGCAGTTTGTTTCTAGAGGTTTGCCTCCTTTGCTTCCTCCATTTATCACGAAGACAACTTCTGATGCTGGGTTTCAAGTCGGTGTGTGGGAGAGAAAAACGAGCGTCACAGGACTTGGTGGCAACTGCCTTGGCCTTCCGATCTAATACACCTAATACATCTTCCTAAATACTGATATCAGTGCAGGCCAGTCTTGAACTTCCATTACCACTGGATGTGATAAGTTTAAGCTCTTGATTGCTTGCAAAGCAGTGCAAGAGTCGTTATATATTACAGCAGAATGGTTTCTAAGTGCCTTTTGGAGAGATGTTTACCTGTGGAACTATTTTCCACAGTCTTTCTATGAAAAGGCTCAGGATTCTTTTGCCTGGGCAAAGGGCGGGCTTGAGCCTTTGGTTCAAACGCATTCTGTCTAGCAGCGGAGGCGCCTGTGGATGTGGTGGCAACTGGGGCTGTCGCCTTTGAGGCCGTTAGAGCCTTGCCTGACGTCTCCAAAGACCTTGCTCTGGGGAGAGGAAGAAAGGAGAAGGGAAGAGCGTGATGCGACCGCACACATCACCAGGTTCGATCAGGGTCGACCTCTCAAGCAAGAACGGGCGCAAGGATGACATTACTCAGAAAGTAATACGGTAGGGGTCACACGCGCGCGCTCATGCGCACCGTTAAAGGATAAGGAATGCTGGCAAATGTTATACTAAAATCTATTGCGAATAGCATGAGATGCAGATATCGACAAACTCACCCACGCACCAAGTCTCCAGCTTTCCCATTATAAACAAACTACATGATTTATAGCTTCTGTAGATTGCCTGTGCTAATCAAACATATCCAAAAGACCCAAATTACTTTCAGCAAAGTCTTTTCATTATATTTTGTCTTGAAAAGTCATTTACACTACGCGCCCATCAATTCAAAAAAATCATGTGGCTATAGTTTGCATTTAATTAACTCTTGACACTCGTAATTTGTCAGAATTTGTCAGAGTGGGTAAGGGCTACAGAGAGGGGGGTTAATGAGACATCCGTGCTCATAGACAACAAAGCTTTGACAGCCAATATTTGTTTGTAGTGTGGGTCACCTTTGTTGTTGTATTGTCTTTGTTGTTATGGTGATGATGGCGAAAATAATGATAGTTATTATCATTACTGTCACTTAATGAAAGCAAATTAATACATACCAACGATGTTATCATTATTAATAGTAGTATTTGTATGATTATTATTAGTTGTAAGAGTAAAAGTATAAGTATCACTAGCATCAACCTCAATATAATTTATTTCACTTTTATTACCATCAGTCTTACTGCTGGTATAATTTTCCTATTATTATAAATCTTTTTGGCTTCGTTACCGCAGTACTCGTAGCTATCATTGTCCCTGTTGTTGAAGCTGTTCCTGTTATTATTATCATTATTAAAGCTGTAATTGTTGTTATGATAACTATAATAATAATAGTTATGATAATAATAATAATAATATTGTAAATATAATTTTTATTACTATTTTTCCATCATTATTTCATTGTGATTATTATCTATATAATTATTAGTTTTGTTATTATTATTAATACCATTACTTTTATTGTTATTACTATGATGGTGGTGGTAATGATCATTACTATTATTATTATTATCATTATCTTCTTCATTATTATTATTATCATTCCTTTTACTATTGTTATTACTATTAACTTCACCATCATTATTATCATTATCTTCTTCATTTTTATTATTGTTATCATCATTTTTATTATTATCATCATTTTTATTATTGTTATCATTAGTTTGTATTATTATGATGCTGATGATGATTGCTATCATCATTATTAGTATTGTTGTTATTGCTGTTTTTCTTATTATTTTTATAATAATAATTATTGTCATTATAGTTATTATTATTATTATTATTATCCTCAGTATCATTATGGTTCTCATTATTGTTAATATTATCTTTATTATTATGATTACCATCACCATCATCAATATCATCATTATTATTCTTGTTGCTGTTATTCTTATTGTTAATGTCATAACTTTTACTGTTATCATTATTACTTCCTTAATACTATTATTATTATTATCATTATCATCATTAT
>NC_091549.1:25015461-25017961 GCF_042767895.1 Penaeus vannamei
TTACTCGAAATCCTGTGTGTCTCCAGGGGAAGTATGCCCATTCCTTTATGAAGGTTATGTTATTTTAGCCATAAACTATTCATTAGCTCTTAATTAATCACTTTGCCGCGGGCTCTTCACGTGAAATAAAGCACTTACTATTTTTTACAGATGACCCAAAAAATCTTAGGCTCTCTCTTCCATTCGTTCCTTTCCACGACCTAGGATTTTTTTCTTCCCTCTCTCCCTCGGGCAGTTTAACGGAATGTTTAAGCAAATAATGACATATAAAGCCGGAAGTAAATCGCTTTTTATGGCGTTCCATGGCAGGGCATTTCTTTCTTCTCTTCTCTTCTCTTCTCTCTCTCTCTCTCTCTCTCTCTCTCTCTCTCTCTCTCTCTCTCTCTCTCTCTCTCTCTCTCTCTCTCTCTCTCTCTCTCTCTCTCTCTCGCCTGTATATGCATATGTGTATGTACATATGCATGCATGTATGTATGTGTTAATGTAGTAGGAATAAACGTGAGATTTTACGGTTGTCAAATTTCCTTATCATACGTAGTAAACACCGAAATGTGAAATCCCGATATATAGCACTTCATTCCTTTCCATTTTTTCATTATCTTTGCCATTATTATCATAATGATAATAATGATAAGGATAATAATAATAATAATAATAATAATAATAACAATGATAATGGAAATAATAATCATTATTGTATTTGTTATTATTATTATCATGATTATCATCATTGTTATTATTATTGCTATTATCACTGTTATTATTTCATCTATTATCTTAAGATAAATACATTTTTACAAATACATATCGTCCTTAGATCAATCCTGACAAATTCAAAAACAAGTGGGAACATGTGGAAATTTGGAATCGTCATTTTCTTTCACAAAACGCTTCCCTGTCATAGGCGAGAAAACACGCCATTGTTGTTATTCCACAACGGCGAAATGCTTAAACCTTCCTGACATTAGTGATATAAGTCTTCCTGTAATAAAACAACATTGCATAGTTATTGGTGGTCATTCATCACGTTCTGATATCGCATTCACACTGAAAGGCGAATGTATATCTTGCTGTCACGGGAAGACGCACCGCGGCCTCGACTTTAATCAGCAATTTCTAAGCAACTGTAGCTGCCGACACTTCATCAAATTTCTTAAAGATATATCAGTGTGAAGATGTTTTATGAGCTACAGCAGTCTAGGTTTTATTGGTCTGTCAACCTAGAGAAATATTCCCCGGTCGTTTTTCAGGGAAACGGTCCCGCCTCGGTGAGTTATGGGGCGCTGTTGATAAGTTCACGGGACCCGGCTGGCTGACCCTCGACGCCCGCTGCTTTCGGTTCAGCTTCGGAGCCATGTCGGCACTGACGGCTTCGACGGAGCATTTTGCCCTTCTCTTTTGTGCTGATTTTATCATTAGCATTTACTGCAAAGGTATCTGTGGTCTCTCTAAGATGCATAATCCCGTCATTTTGTTGAATCACTGGATCAGTTGTTAAGCTATATTATTACTTATCCTTTTTCTGTGATGGAAACACGTTCTTCTAATCAAGAGAATATACAGAACACACCGTCATCCTCTTCTATTTTTTTATTTGCAATCCCTTTCCACAGTGTTTTTGGTAGTGCCCATCCATGCACCCCATCTCCTTCTTTGCCTACTGACTTATTTTACTGACAAATACCTTCCCTCCTCTCCCTTCTCTTTTTCCTGGTCATAGTACCACCACAAAGACCACAATGAATCATCCACTGTAACCAACCAACGACAATAGTTAACATCTTTGTCATATTTAACAATCACGCATCTGGCCATGTTATCATGACCCACACAAATTCGCACTCTTCTTCGCAGAGCTTCAAGAGGGTTTACAACTCTCACTCCCTTCCCATCCTCTTTAACTTGGAATGGGAGGCAAAGGTCAGGCTTCCTTTCTCGGGCATCCTGGTGTGGTATTTTCCTGAAAGCTTTCGGGGAAATATTAACAGTTTCTATAGAATGGAGGGTCGACGTCTTTGTGTGTTCCAATAGTAACTTATGTGACTTTCTTCCAATGTACGTTTTTAGATGAAGTCTCTCTTTTAGTAGAAAAACTATGAAAACATATATAACTTCAGTATTATGAAGATGTTCATAATTACATGTATCACTCTTCCTTTAAGGTAATGCTTGTACGCGCCAGCATGTAATATGTGTGTGTGTGTTTGTTTGTATATATATATATATATATATATATATATATATATATATATATATATATATATATATATATATATATATATATATATATATATATTTGTGTGTGTGTGTATATATATATATATATATATATATATATATATTTATATATATATATAAAATATATATATATATATATAAAATATACATATATATATATATATATATATATATATATATATATATATATATATATATATATATATATATATATATATATATATATATATATATATATATATATATATATATATATATATAT
>NC_091549.1:25035461-25045461 GCF_042767895.1 Penaeus vannamei
TCTTCCCTTACTTTATTCATCTGTTTCTCTGTCTCTTTTTATGTCACTCTCTCTCTATATGTCAGGTAATCTGATTCACTCACTCACTCACTCACTCTCTCTCTCTCTCTCTCTCTCTCTCTCTCTCTCTCTCTCTCTCTCTCTCTTTCTATATATATATATATATATATATATATATATATATATATATATATATATATATATATATATATATATATATATATATATATATGCACAGACATCTATGTATGTTTGGTGTTGTCCACTTCAGTCGTTGTAATTCTTGATTTGTCATTCCTATTATCATTATCATCGTCATTAACGTTATCACAATTATCATTCTAGTTATCATGATCGTTATTTCATTACTATATTCATCATTATCATCAGTATAATTACCATTCTCAGCATTCCTATTTTCTTTGTGATTATCATTGTTATTCTTGTAGATGTTATTATCATTTTCATCATTGTTATTATCGTTGTCATTATGATCATCCTTTTAATAATTATTATCATAACTATAAGTAAGACTATTACTATCATTACTATTATTAATAATATTACTTTTACTATTTTCATAAATATTATCATAATTATTATCATTCTCATTATTATTATTTTTATTATCATTACTATCTTTACCATCATTATTATATTATTTTTGTTACTATTATACTGGGTAACAAAAAAATTAAGTTGTCTATATTTTTTTCAGTTGATTTAGGACAATTTTGCATCGCTGAAAAGGAAAATGACATCAGTTCTCTTGCTCAGGTCAGATTTGTATGCCTAGTTGATCTTTTAAAAATCGGATTTTCTTACTAAATCGATTATATTTTTGTGATATTATTGGTTGTTTTCTGTCAATATTTCTCATTTGAAATAAGTAAAAAAAAAAAAACATTTTTAGCACAGTTTACTAATCAAATGTTACATTTTTTTTTTTTACAATAGTAAACATTGATAAGAGTAAGAACATGTAAATTGAATGTAACGCCATCAATGTTCAGAATTCAGGGCATGAACTTCCGCTCATCTGAACCTCCAGAATGCTTAGCGGCAGGAATGTCTCTCTTAAGAGTAATCAGCCATCATGACTGCACCCTAGCGTCCCTGATACTTGGTCTCCATCTCTTTCATGTCTCGGTGGAATCTCTCCCCTGCTCGTCGCTCATTAATCCCAGATTCTCAGGAAAAAATGATTCATATATGAGAATAAGTAACGGATTTTAATATTCATGTTACATCCGAGGTTTCTGAAAGCAGTAATTATATTGGTGACAAGTTCAACGTAGTTCCTGGCCTTATTAATGTGAAGAAAGTTCTTCATGACCAAAACAAAAGCCTTTCACGCTTCCAGTTCCACTTTGTTCATTTTCCCAAAATCAGGATTTCTGATGAGCTGACGGATTTGAGGACCGTCAAAGATGCCAGTCTCCATCTTTTCTATGGTCAATCTTGGAAAAGCCTGGCACAAGTAAGTGAAGTTGCCACCATTATTGTCCAGAGCTTTGGTGAACTGCTTGATCAAGCCGAGCTTGATGTGCTGCGGTGGTAAGAGTACGCTGTCTCTGTCCACCAGAGGGTTGCTGTGACGTTTCTTGCTCTGAAAGGCACCAATTCCTCCCGCATAGGCCAGTCCTTCTGTAGTGATTAGCATTGTCCCTACTATCCCACGCACAGAAAGCATGGGTACTTGGTGAACCCGGACTGTTGTCCTAAAAAAGATTCACCATCTTTAGGTCACCACAGATAAACCACTCATGCTGATCATAACGAAATTTCTCCAGCACATGTTTCATTCTTCACCTTCAGTGTAGTCAAGTGAGCGAGGGGTTGCCGTTGTGAAGCAAAACACATTTCAGTGATCGCTTGTTGCTGTCCGTGAACAGTCTCCAATCTTTGGGTTCGTACTGTGGCACTCTAAGTCTGTGCAGAAGATGCGCAATGTCGATACAGTACATCAAGTCCTCTTCAGATAAAAAAAAGGTACTCTGGATGCCTGTTGCGATAGAAGGTGATGCGAGTGAGCACTGTCAGCGAGATTTTTTTTCCTTCAGTCTGCATGCCAACAGTTTGACAGAGGGCTTTGACACGCTGAGATCGCGAACTAGATCATTTAGCTCATTTCGAGGAAAGGAATGTAGAGCAATATCGTCAAGAATCGTTCGT
The DNA here is from genome assembly GCF_042767895.1 of Penaeus vannamei. Taxonomy (NCBI): domain Eukaryota; kingdom Metazoa; phylum Arthropoda; class Malacostraca; order Decapoda; family Penaeidae; genus Penaeus; species Penaeus vannamei. Next base: position 25,037,637 of record NC_091549.1, read on the forward strand.
CTTTATAGCTTGATCACTTGAGGAATTTCCATCGTTAATGTCTGGAAGTTCTCCAAAGACGTACTAGGATTTCATCACTGTGAGCTACAGGACGACATGTTGATTGAAGATGAGGATATTTAAGGCTGCTCTGGTTCTTTCAATGGATCTCAAGTACATCAAGAACACAGAAATAAGAGTCAGTGACATGGTCTGTCGGCTCCCTCCAAACTATCGGAATTCCGAACTTCTGACAACTCCTCTTGCCCTTGGTCCACTGGCGCAGATTCTCGGTGGATGCCCTACATAAAATGTGTGGCGCCAAGGCTTATCCTGGTGGCAAAGTTTAATACCAAACATTAACATAGTAAGCACGCTTTATGAAACTTGGGACTGGATTTCTGTTGGGAACAATGGTGTATTCACCACAGTTGTAGCAGAATACGTTGGGCTTATTATTGCTAGATCTGGCCGAAGCCATTTCATTCGCCTGTAAAATAAGAATACTCTTTGGCGCTTCCAAATTCTACAGAGCTCGCTTATTTCAAGAAATAAAAAAGAATATATAAACTTTAGGAGAGACAGAAAGAGGATTAACTAATTCGGATATCTCCTTAATCCCAGGATAATCCATAAACACCGGGCCTGTATTAGAGGTCGGCCTATGAAGATTTGAAAGCTGGCCAATCCCCACAACCTTCCGACTGTTTGTGTATTTCATTCATTTCTTACAAGTAAGGAACCACACCACCTTGGGGGGGGGGGGGGTTGAGAACCCTGATATCAAAAGAAAATAGAAAAACAACAACAAAAAAACATGACCTGATTGAGCAAAACCAATGTGATATTTAGGTTCAGCACATCAAAATTATTCTAAATCAGCTAAAAGAGTGTTATTATTATTAATATTAGTAGTAGTAATAGTATCACTATTGCTATTACTATTACTATTCTCATTATTATTATTATTATTGTTTTTATTATCCTTACAGTTATTATTATATTTATTGTCATTATTCTTATTCTTATTACTATTATTATCATTATTATTATTACCATTATTAATGATTATTGTCACTATTGTCAATATTACTGCTATTATTATTGTCATTATTATTATCGTTACCATTATCATCATTACTAGTATTATTATCATTACTATTATTATTACTATTATCATTATTGTTATTATTAAATTTTTAATTATTATTATTATTATCTTTCTAGTATTATTATCATTATTATTAATGCAATTATTATTTCTATATTACTATTATTATAATTATTAGTGTTATGATTATTTAAGTTTTTTATTTCATTATTGTTATTCTTTATATCTTCTATTATCAACAGTATTATTATCATTATAATTATTGCTATTATTATTATTGTCATTATTATCATTAGTCTCATTGTTATTATTATTACCATTTATTAATATTACTGAAATGTTTTTTTTTCTTAATCTTTATTGTTATTGTTATTATCATTACCATTAATATTTTTATTATTATTACTATTATGATAATTAGTATTGTTTTATTATTATTATTATTATTATTTCTGTTATCATTATCAATAATTATATCATTAATGATAACAATAATGGTATTACTATGATGATGATTATTATTATCATTGTTATTTTAATATCATTATTATATTCATACGTCATTATTATTATTATCATTTTAATCATTATCATCATCACAATTATAACTGCTAGAACTCTTATTAGTATTAATATTATTATCATCACCATTATTTTTTTTATAATTATCATTATTATTACCATCACTTTATCATCATTATCATCATTAATATTATTATTATTATCATTATTATTTTTATTATCATCATTATTATTATTTATCATCATTTTTATCGTTACCCTTATTGACATTACTATCATTATCATCATTATCTATCTTCCTTTTCATTATCATTATTTTTATTATCATTATCATACCTATCACTATTATTATTATCATCATTACTATTATTATTACCATTATCATTATTATTGATGTTATTACTGTTAGTATTATTTGCATAAGTATTTCCATTATTATTATAATCATTGCCATGATTATCATTATTATCCTCATTATAATTTTTATAATTTTTATTTTATATCATTACTATTGTAAATATCATTCATGTCATCATTATTGTTATTGCAATTATTTATATCATCTTTATTATTATCATTATTACTTTTATCATAATCAATATCACTATAGTGGTTATCAATACTGTTATCATTATTATAATTAATGTTATTTTTATCATTTATATTATTAATATCATGATTGTTATTATCATTATCATTATTTTTATCATTATCTCATTATTATTATCATTATTAATATTACAATTATTGTTTTTATTTTTGTAATAATATTTACAATTATTGTTTTTATTTTTGTAATAATATTTATAATTATCATTATTATGATTTATTTTATTATTGTCATTTTAATTCCTCTCATCATTGATACAATTATCATTAATATTATCAAAGTTACCATTATTATTACTATAATGATAATAATAATAATAATATTAGTTATTATTACTATAATCAAATAGTTATTATTACTATAAAAGTTATCACTATTATTACTATAATGATAATAATAATAGTTATTATTACCATTATCATCATTACTATTATATTGGTCATTATTATTATGATTATTTTTATTTATTATCATTATTACTATTATCATCATCATTATTCTATTTTTATTACTGCCATTCCCATTATTATTATCTTTATTATCAGTATTAGCATTAGTTTTTGATATTATCATTATTATTTTTTGCCATCATTATAACTATAAATACCATTATCAATGTCCTCATGAATAACATTGTTATATTTTATGATAACTCTCCTTATAAGTTGGGATACAGGCGTTTGAAAGGTATCATTGTTACTTGTTGATGGGCTTATCACTATCATACCCTCACGTTATCATAATCTTTGTTCATCATGAATATGAATAATTTTAAGGATTAAAATTATTATTGACAGTAGCATCATTTGTTACTGTTCAGGTGATTTCGTGTAAGATCTTGCTCATATCCAACATCTTCCTCCCTTCCTTGCAAGACGATGATTGCAAAAGATGAAAGTATTCCCTTTCATCACAAATGCACCCTTGATGATAATCTTTTTAGGGATGATAATGTCCTCGTCAAAGGTCATTTTCTCGAAATTGGGGTCACTTGCGAAATTGAAAAAAGGGGAGGGGAACCTTCAAAGGCTTAATTCACGATGATTCTCGCCCTGGGAAGGTAGATTTGTAGAAGCTCTCAAGTCCGTCGTTGCTTCAGGGTAAGCAATAGCCCCTATCATTACGAGGAGCTTTGCTGGTGAATGCTCTATTTACCTTGTTGTTTTTACCCCTTCCCCCATACACACACTCTTACACACGTACACGTACAGACAGTGACAACGTAATTGCAAAACTTCTCTTCAAAATTCCATCAGCACGCACAAAGTCGAACATCTTATGTAGATTACCGACTAGCAATGGGCAGTAACTGGTCCACTATGACACGAGTGTTTAACCAATCAGCTAGCATCGTCTAGCCTTCGGTCGAGTGTTTATTTAACAGGTCACAAGTCAGACATTCGCGGCCGAGTGTTTGTTCGATCAGCGAGATTCGACGGCGATTGTCAGTGTCTCATCCGGGGCTTTGATCGCAGGAATTACTTCGATGGCCGTACAGCGTGGGCGTCTTTACCGGTTAGTTCTCTCTGCGATATTATTGTTATTGTTATTAACTTTATTATAGTTATTTGCAGCACCGTTATCATTCTAATTATGATCATTGTTATCATTATCATCGTCATCACTATTATTGTCATCATTATCATAATCATTTATTAAAATTATTACCATTATCATTATCATTATTATTATCACCGTCCTCATCATCTTTACTATTACTATTATCGTTATTATTATTACTATCATTATTATCTTTTATATAATAATAATGGCAATAATGATAATGGTACTAATGATAATAACATTATCAATGATAATAATAATACCAATAATAATAACAACGATGATGATGATAATAATAATAATAATCATAATAATAATCATAATCATAATAATAGTAATAATAATAATGCTAATGATGAGGATAATAAGTACTATGATTAGAATAATTACTATTACTGGATCTCCAATAATACGAGGCAACTGCTCCAACCTGAAGTACGGATTTCCTAAAAACGGCATACTTAAAAATAGAAAAGAAGTAAATTTACTCCTATTTAATATGTTTTACACGGAATCAAACAGGGTTACAAGAATTAGATTAGATTGTTAGAATTAGATTATGTGATTCATAAGAAATTAGATTACGTGATTGATCATAATACAGAAAAAACACCAAATCCTAACAGATGAATTAAATATTTCCAAGAAATATAACAATAAACATCCTATGAGTTAAAACTCATGAGTGCTATTTTAAGTTGCCATAGACATATCATATATTTCACAAAATCAATAATCAAGTACTTTAACTCACATAATGCCATTTCCACATGAATACTGGTGACATACAGAAGTTCCAAATTATGTAGTCATCACCATATATGAAAGTGCAGGTCAAATCCAAAACAAACTGAAATAATCACGATTCACATTTAATATCCTAGAGAATATAAAATTACATCCCACACAAATGTAAACAATGCAAAGTAAGAAAATACTGCCCCATGATACCTTGATCTCTGTTGGATAAATTCATCCTATCAATCCACATACAAGAAAATACTCAAATTAACAAAATTCTCTTCCCAGCATTAAACGAAGACGATACCTTACATGGAACTGAATCTTCACAGATGTCAGTCCCGTTTAACATCACAATTTCTCCTCCAATAAATGTCTCTGGACAGCGCCTTCCAGCATTTCCATGTAAGCCAAACAAAACAAAGCGTCAGAGGGATGTTTCATATAAAAGACTCCTTTACATTGTATTTTAAAATATAGAAGATATATCATATTGTCCTTTTTGAAACAGCAATTCCATTACAATTACTATTATTATTTATTATCATTAATATTATTATTATCATCATTATTATTTTAGTCCTTGTTATTATTATTTTTACTATTATTGTTGTTGCTGTACTTATTTTCATTATTGACATTATGCTATTTCTATTATTATCAGCTTTGTTTCTATTGCCTTTATTATCATTGCTATATTTATTATCGTAATTTTATTGACCTCATTATAATATTATCATTAATATTGATAGCACTATTACTATTATTAATACTGTTGTCGTTATTATTATCATTATTGTTATTATTATTATTATTACTATTATTTTTTGTTATTATTATTATTATTATCATTGCTGTTATTGCTGTTAGTATCATTATCCTTATTGTTATTATTATCATCGTTGTTATTGCTGTTAGTATCATTATTATTATTATTATTATTATTATCATTATCATTATTACCAATATTGTTATTATCATCATCATCATTGCTACTATCATGATCATTGTTATTTTCTTATCATTATTATTTTTCATTATCATTTTTACTTTTTTAATGTTATTACGATTCTTATTGTGATTAATGTTACTATTGTTGTATTCTATTATTATTATCAATATTACCATTATCCTGATCATCACCATAGAAATACTACTACGAATAATTATCATTATTATTATTACTATTATTTTTTTATTATTTCTATTATTATTATTATTATTATATCATTATAATTTCATTATTATGACTATTATTATTTTTAACTTCACTTATCATTATTAACATTATTTCATTATCATCATCATCATCATCTTCATGATGCTTACTGCTATTATTACTGTTATCATTATTTTCATTATTATCATTATCTTTAATATCATACCATTTTTATTATTATTATTAGATAATTACTATCATCATTATTATCATTATAATAATCAGTGTGGTTACTAGCACTATTGTTTTTATCAATATCATTCTTATTATTATTCTCAGTATTTAAATTATTTTCATTATCATCATCTTATTGTCAATATTATCATCATTACAGTTATTGGTTTGGCATTACCATTCATATTATAATAATTGTTTATCATTATTATTTTATAATTATTATCATTTTTATTGTTATCATTATTATCGTTAATAGTATCATTATCATAATTAGTATTAGCATCAATATCATTAATATTATCATTATTATCACTAATATTATCTTTATCATCATCAATAGTATCATTAACATCATTATTACTTTTATTGCTATCATTATTATTTCTACTACTATTATTAATTCAATTGTCATTGCTATTGTAATTATTAATGTCATTATTGTTATTATGGTAATAATTATCATAATCTTTATTATCATTTTAATTATTATCATTTTCATTTTCTTCATTATTATCATTATCTTAATTGTTATTGTTGTTATTATCATTATCATTGCTATCCTTATCATTATTATTTGTCGCTGTCTTTATTACTAATATCATGATAATCATTATTATTTTTAATTACTATTATTATTATTATTATTATTGTTATTGTTATTATTATTGTTATTATTGTTATAATCATTATAAGTACAGTATTTCTATTATCATCATGATCATTATTAATATTATTGATTTTATTATCATTGTTATTGATGTCATTATTTCTGTTATTATTAGTAGTATCATCATTTTCATTAATATTATCATTGTTAACATTATCATTTAATTATCATTATTACGATCATCACTATATATATTATCACTATTTTTATTATTATCATTATTACAATGATTATTTCTTTATTATTACTTTAATTATTATCATCTTCTACACCAACATCATCACCACCAACATCATCTTAATTATTGCTTTAATAAATGTCATAATCATCGATTCCCATGATCATAATCGTCATTTTTACAATCAAAACATATTTTCATCATTATTAAGATTATGTTCATGATCACGATGATCAGTCGAGGAATTTTAATGTAGTTATCCAAGAAGAATTTCATAAATTGCTTTCGAGTGCCTGGGATTCATCCCTGGAAATGATTAAAATGGATGATATCCCACCCAGAGCCAGATATATTATATATTGGTATTAAGAGACAAAAGTGAAATTAACCTACTTGAAACGGTAGATAAGAGGTCACCCTTGGCAGAAAAATTATCATTAGGTAATATAATTAGTTATTGAAAAGAAAATAATCCACACAAAGAATCATGTCCATGTAGAACTAAATAATGTCGTATATGTTAAGAAGAACTATTGACTAAATCAGTTAATTTCATTGAGACTAAACCACTATAACTGAACGTGGCACACAGTAAGTAAATATTAAATGTTTAATAATTATAGGGGAAAAAAGTCCCGCTCTGATTTCATTAAATCCTTTGTAATTCCTACTCAGAGCAATATACTAAAATTATGAATAGTAATACCTGGAGAACATATTTAAAGCTCCAAACAATAAATTCCCACCTGATTACATGGTGAATCTCTTACATGTGGTGATGCTGTTGTTTCCTTTTTTTCTCTCCCCAAAAAACGAACATGGAGTTACCAGTTCAGAGCAGTGATTTAATATTTCATGCTTTATATGCATTGTTAACCTCTCGAGGGATTTTATTACATTTATTACAAGACGGCATACTATAATGCGTGGTACCATGGCTGTTGATATGTATAAACAAGATTAATTCATGCTTTCTGAAGTCAACCATGTTCGAATGAGCTGAGAGCATAATAATGACTAATATGACAATTATTAATGGGTCATTAATAATAGATTTT
>NC_091549.1:25082961-25095461 GCF_042767895.1 Penaeus vannamei
CATTTTTACCTGGTTTTCATCAACCTGCAAGAGTTAATGGAAGTTCTATGACCCTCAGCTCAATAGCATTTGATGGAAGTCCATCATCTGCATCTCACTTTTCTAGATGTTTTTTTCTGCCATTAGAAGGCTTTAGAATATATTGCCTTCAGAGAATATATATATATATATATATATATATATATATATATATATATATGTATGTATATATAATGTGTATATATATAATATATATATATAATATATATATATATAATATATATATATATATATACATATATATATGTATATATATATATATATATATATATATATATATATATATATATATATATATATATATGCTACATATATACATACATACATACGTATATATATATATATATATATATATATATATATATATATATATATATATAGACATATATATACATATATATATATATATATATATATATATATATATATATATATATATATATACATAAATAATACACACACGCACACACACACATACACACACTCACACACACACACATGCACACACACAAACACACACACACACACACACACACACACACACACACACACACACACACACGCGCACACACACACACACACACACAGACACACACACACACACACACACACACACACACACACACACACACACACACACACACACACACACACACACGCACGCACGCACATACACGCCCACACATCCTCTTCGCCCTCTCCCTCCCTGTCTGAGATTTCCCCTTATTCTCTTAACGTTTATTCTATGTTAATCTGGTTCGTTATTATTTTTTCAAACCCAAACTGACATTGCTCAACATCTGCGTTGGGCTGTACGGGGAGAGTGACTTTTCTCATAGCTGTCAGAGCACAAAAGTTACGGTTTAAATTTATTGCAGGTTTTCCGAGGGTGCGAAGAGGAGGAGGAGGAAAGAAATTTCTGATTACGTTCTTTTTCCTATCAGAAAGAAGGAAAGACAACAAAGAAAGAAAGAACAGGGAAGGGAAGGGAGAGAGAAGAAAATAAAGGATGAGAAAATCAAGAGGCGTTTCTTCTCATCATTAGGAAAAAAAATGTAAGGAATTTAAAATCGATATAAAGAAAGAAGAAGAAGGCGACAACATAATGATAATACCAACAACAGTAATGATAAGAAACGCTAATGCCTTTTCAGATATAACCAGCAAAAGAATCCAAGAGCAAATAAAATGTAATGAGATACGAGCCAGAATAAAAGTATAGACGTTGTTTGTATCCGCTTAAGAATGAAGAATAGAAAATCTAAAAATCTTGAGATGCTTCCATTCTTTCTTTTGTTACTCGGGGTTTCTTCATTGTTTCCAAAGTGTATAATTCATAAAAAAAGAAAAAAACAAAAGAGAAACCATTTGTCTTCGTAATGTGTCCTGGCAGAGACGTGTATATATCCCGGTAAAAATTATCTGCACTTTTCATATTTCATGTTTGCTTCTATTTTACTAGAAATAAAACCAAGGAAAGAGACAGAGATTTAGAAAACGTTAATAAGGAAAATCGCATTCAGGAAATGTAATGTATTCTAAGGCAATTAAAAGAAAAAAGAATATCACAAACCATTATTTGCTTTGTCTAATGAAGACCGATCAATTTTTGCAATCATTTAGCGAGCCCTGCCTTAAGGAATCCACGGCTGTAGTTGATAACACAAAAGCTTTTCATTCCCCTCTCCTTAACAAACCCTTTTCCTTATCTTCAGATCGTTCCTAACAGTCAGCATAATGCCTCTCCTCCTTATACTGCCATCAATAGTCCTTTGTCCAAATGAATTACTAGATTAACTCCATTTAATTAAAAAAGAAAAAAAATCCCGATTTTTTCTTCTTTCTTTCTTTCTTTTAAGAGATTCTCCTTGATTAATGCATCGCCTGCTCAACCACCTCATTTCCTCTACCTGAAAACGCCGTTTAGGGTACAATTTTCCTCCGTAAACCTTCCAACCCCATTTTTTCTCCTCTATCTCCAATTATTTCCCTTCTCCCTATTTCCCTCAATCTCCCTGCCCTTCCTCCTCTCTTAGAGTCTTTACCCCTATTTCTCATTTCCTTTCCTCTTTACATGTGCTCACCTGTTCTTAATACCGTTCTCTCCAGCTCTTTCTCCTTCTCTTTGTTTGCACCCCCCCCCCCCACCTTCCTCCATCCCTGAACCCGTCTCTCTCGCAGTCCCTGCCCCCTTACCTCTCCTCTTTCTTACCCCCCCCCCCCTCCTCTTTCCTTTCCCCTCTCTTTGTGTGGACTTATAACCCTCTTCCCTCCCTGTGTGGTGCAGCGGTACCGTTTTTGGCTTGTCTCGCTAACCCGGGTTCAAATCCCGCACTGTCCGTGGATAACCTGGTGATCCATTGCACACAGAGGGAAATTTAGAAGCATGAAGAAACAACAGCCCCAAGAGCATGTCCCCACACAATAAATGATTTAATTATTATTATTACGCTTTCCCTTTGTTCGGACTCCCTATCGCCTTCTACCTCCTTAGTCCCTCCTCTGTATGAACTCTTAACTCTCGCCTCTTTAACTCTTCATCTTTTCCTTCCCCTTCTCCATTTCCCCCTTCTTTTCCCTCTTTTGGAATTAACTCTTCAGCCTCTTCCTCCTTCATCCCCTACGCTTCCCCTTGCCTTCCGCCATTTTCCCTCATCGCTCTCTCCCGTTACCTCTTCTCCTTATCTCCCTCCAACCTGCCTTCTCTCCCCTCTCTTTGTGCAGACTCCTACCACCAGGGGAAAAGAGGGGAAAAGATGACTGTGATAGATCGCGTCTCGAGAGTGGATTCCCTCCTTACTCTTCACGTTACGTCTTGTTTCTCACCTGCCGTAACTCTCGGGGGAGATCCTTACCTGTAATTTACTCGTGGATAATGCTGGATACTGCAGACCGGACAAATATATAAACACAGGAACTTGTTGGGAGAACTTCTAGTAAGTTATATGGTTTAGTTTTATTTGTATTTTTCTTTCTCTCTCTTTCAGTTAACCTTCACCCCCCCTCTCTCTCTCTCTCTCACTCTCTCTCTCTCTCTCAGTAGACAATCCCCGACTATTGATCTTTTTTTGAGATTAAAGTTCCTAAAGGTCCTTAACTGTTATTTCCGATACGATACTAATGCTTTGTTCCTGATTAGCACGTTTCCCAAGGGTATGAGCTTCAAAAGATACGAGCAATAGTAGTAAATAAAAAAAATGGTTGAGATCCAATGATGCTGAAGAAGACACATCATTAGCATTTTTTCTCATATAATTGTTTCTGTTTGTGGTAAACTCCGAACACTGATCTGTAACCCGATATCATATATCTATACCTAAATCGAATTGATGAACTTTCTATTTTTCCGACTGTTAATTTCTATATGCATGTGTTAATATTCCACTATTTTGAAGGAACAAATTCATTGAATAAAACGTATCATCATATTTTTTAACTCAAATGTACAATAGAAATCCATCCCAGATAATGAGCAACAAAGCACCCAAAGGGATGAGAGAGAGAGTAGCAGAGAAACAAAGAAACCAAGATAGAGAGAGAGAGAGAGAGCGAGACAGATAGAGGCAGATATATATATATATATATATATATATATATATATATATATATATATATATATATATAGAGAGAGAGAGAGAGAGAGAGAGAGAGAGAGAGAGAGAGAGAGAGAGAGAGAGGGAGAGGGAGGGAGAGAGAGGGGGGTAGGGAGAGGGAGAGAGAGGGAGAGAGAGAGAGAGCGAGAGACAGAGAGAGAAAGAGAGGGAGGGAGGGGGAGAGAGAGAGAGAGAGAGTGTGTGAGAGAGAGAGAGAATGATAGAGAGAGAGAGAGAGAGAATGATAGAGAGAGAGAGAGAGAGAGAGAGAGAGAGAGAGAGAGAGAGAGAGAGAGAGAGAGATAAATAGAGAGACAGACAGAGATGGAGAGAGAGAGAGAGAGAGAGAGAGAGAGAGAGAGAGAGAGAGAGAGAGAGAGAGAGAGAGAGGAGAGAGAGAGAGAGAGAGAGAGAGAGAGAGACAGAGACAGAGACAGAGACCATGTGTGGTTATTTGTCGTTCTTAAATGACGCTCAATATGCGCGGCGCTGCTTTCGAACAAAGGCACACTCGGGCAGTAAATGGTACCCGATACTTTTTGCGAAGAGTTTTGAAACGGGACGAATCTATCTTTGTTCCACCTAAACCGTCGACTGAGAAGGGGGGTTAAAAAAGGAAAAAAAGGGGGAAGTAAAAATACACAAAGGACAGTTGGAAAAAGGAACTTGAATGGTGAAAGTGATTATAAGAGATGACGCTAATGGGAAAATATTCTTTAAAGATGAATATTTTACAGGGAGAGAGAGAAAAAAGAGGTATCGTAATTAACGTTAGACTAAATGAATCGATGATACAGAACGACGGTCATTAGTGGGTATAGAGTTCATGCTGTTCTCCACATGTGAACGTTATTATCCTGTCACTTTTATTGTTGGTGAAGATATTATCATTAGTATTAGTATTCATCATCATTAATATCCTCATTGATAGTGTCATTACTGTTATTATGATTTTAGTTACTGGGAATAATGAGGATGTGGATGATGTTCATTATGATGTTATGACAATGATGAGCAGTATAATAAAGATGATTTCATTGCCTTTCGCCCTCCAACTTGTGATAATTGATGAATCTCTCCACTGGCTTTCAGTGTTTCATGAACGGACAACAATATCAAAACAATAGATCAAATTAACATATATGTAACAATAACAAAACTAACTAACAGATAAACGAAACGACATAGCAGCGATTATACCAACATCACCTTCATCGTAAGATTATTTCCTTTTCTTTTGATACACTTACATCATACAACCCCCTCCCCCTCTCTGATTGGACTTCACAGAATATGCACACGCTTCAGCATTTACCAAGACATCACAGGACATTTAGGAAGAGACAAAAAAGGATCAGCATAACCTGCATCAGTCTGTGATAGTGCGAGAGTTTCCGACAATAAATTGCTAGTCTAAGAAACTTTACTCCTTTCTGTTACAGCAAAGACGGATGGCTCATGGCGCTGCAAGTTCTGCTGCCTTCTTTACTTAACTGTTATCATTTATTGTTGCGGTCGTTGTCAGTATCATTATTGTCATTATTTTTATAATCATTATCATTATTATTATTATTATTATTATTATTATTATTATTATTATTATTATTATTATTATTATTATTATTATTATTATTATTATTGTCATCATTGTCATTATCACCATTTCTGTTATTATTATCGTTATTATTTTTATTATTATTAACCATTGTTACTATTATTATTATCATTTTATTATTATCATTACTATCAGCATTATCATTATAATTATTGTTATTGTAAACATTACTACTATTATCATTACTATTTTTACTATTATCATTATATTTATTATTGTCATTATCGTTATTATTACTATTGCTATCATTATTATCGTTATTATTATTATTATTATCATTATTATTACTATTATGATTATCATTATTATTATTATTATCATAATCATTATCATTGTTATTATTATCACTACTATCATAATTTCTTTATTATTATTATTATTATTATTATTATTATTATTATTACTATTATTATTATTATTATTATTATTATTATTATTATTATTATCATTATTATTATTATTATTATTATTATTATTATTATTATTATTATCACCATCATCATTATCATCACCCTTATTATCATTGTTATCATTGTCATGATTATCATCATTATCAATATTATCACTGTTGCTGGTGGTGGTGTTCACATTGTTTTCGTCAGCATTATCATAATGAAAATAATAATTATTATTATCGTTACCATCATTGCCATCATTTATAGCATTATCATTATCAGTCATTATCATCAGTAATATAAGAAACAGAAAATACTGATACTGCTGTTACTATTATTACTATTACTACTACTACTATTAATAATAATGATAAGAATAATAGAAATTAAAATAATGATAACAAGTAATAATAATAATAACAATGACAGTAACAATGCTACTTTAGTGACCTACGAAGGATTTGTCCCCACGAGGATGGGAATGCACGAGCCCCCCCGGAAAGGATGGGAGATAACATCTTCCCGGGCGAACCAGATCCTCCAGGAACACGACATTTTTATATATTTACATTATTTCATTGTTTGTTTCACTGATTCTATTAATTTAAGATTTAAGTAAAGCATTCCGGACTTAAATCCCGTTTTATTTATTTTTTGCGTACATTTTTAAACTTTTTTTTTTTTTTTTAGCTAATTAAGGGAAATAGCTTGTTTTAATCATATTTTCTTTTAATTTTTGTTGTTTTTAGTAAATTTTAATAAGGGCTCACTTTTCATAAGTAAACTTTATCTATATTTATAGATTTTAAGATTGTAATTGATCAACGCCATCTACCGGCAATTTCTGCCAAAAGCCCTCTCCTTGCTGTAGTCCTCCGCCCAGGCTACAGTTTCATTAGGGCAAAAGACTCAGTCCTCAGATCCTCCTAAGCGTACTCTCTGCGACATTCTCTTACAATTTTTCTAGCTAGTACTCGCAATTCTGAGCTAACTTTACTCATTCTACCTCTACCTCTACCTTCCTCTACTTTTTATATATTAGCTCGGTAATTTTCATGGGAGGTAACTCATTTGATTTTATCACGGTCGTAAGGACGCGGGTTCAATGGAGGCTATTTGGATGGCTTTTCTTTTTTGTAATAAGGCGCAGTGCTCTCGTGTTTTTGGATCTGTTTTAAAGTATTTTTTAAGTCTTGAGCTTTTTTCGCTCTTTGTCTGGTATTTCCTTTTTATTTTAATTTAATCTTAAAGTTTATTTTTAAAGTTCGCCATTCTTTTTGTGTGCTATGTGTTTTACATGTATTATGTTCTGAGTTTTATGTTGAAATATGCAAATAATTTTAACATGTGTTTTATGATTCCTCATTAAAATTTCCTCTTTCTGAAAGATATTTCACCACGGAATAAGAATAATTTAGATAAATGACTAAAAGTAAAATACAGAAAGTAAAGATAAATTATGAAAATAATAAATAAATCATTAAAATGGAACATTAAAAGATCCATAGTATAAAACTGAAAGGCTAAAATAGATTAAAGTTTTAAATTTAATATTTCATGACACGATTTTCTGTTAAAAACCTACCAGTTAAAAGCTTAATATCCTGACTGAAATATCTTCTATCAGTCTATCATCCATAGACTGACACGCACTCTCCTCGGATAAACCACGCTAACCAACACGAGTTATTGGTCAGATACACCTTTTTTCATCAACGCCCTTTTCTATTGTTTCCCACCCTCTTCTACACGTTTCCTACTTTACATCCACAATACTCGTTCCTGGACGGATTAACCAGGTGGCAGCACTGTCGGGCGGATACCTCGAGTGGATAAGAGAAAGTTGGGTTCAATACATTACAACAACTACTAATAATAACAGCGATAGTAACAATGCTACTACTACTAATAATAATGATAATAATAATAGTAATAGTAATAATAATAATAATAATGGTGATAAAAGCATTGAAATAATGATAATAAGAATAATCATGATAACAATACTAATAATACCAATACTACTACTAAAACTACTACCAATATTACTACTATTTCTACTGCTACTGGTATTATTGATAACAACTACAATGATAATGATGATATTACTAACAATAATAACAATAATGACAATTATTATGATGATAATGATGAGAAAGGTGATGATAAGGAGGATACTGATACTAATACTAATACAAGCAATGACAGTAGTAGCAGTAATGACTACAATAATAATAGTAATAATGATATAATAATATCGTAACTATGATAACAATAATAATGATGATAATGATGATGGCAATAGTAATAGTAGTGATGATGAAAATAATGTTAATAAAATGACAATAAAAATAACAATAACAATAATGATATTGATAACAATGAAAATGAACGTGAAAAACAACGACAATTATGATCATGGCAATAATAATGATAACAATACTTATAATAATATTATAATAATGATGATAATATAATAATAATAATAATGATAATAAAGATGATTATTATAATAATCACGATTACAATAATAACAATAATAATGTTAATAATGGTTATGATGATAATGATCATAAAAATGATGATAATGACGATGACGATAATGATGTTGATGGTGGTTGATGATGACGATAATAATAATAATGATGATGATAATAGTAGTAACTGAAACAATGATAGAATTATAATACTATTGATAGTGATGCTTATGCTAATGATGAGATGAATAATGATAACAATATTGATAATAATGATAACAATAATAGTAATGATAATAACCATCATTATTATTACTTTAATAATAACAATAATCATAATGATGATGATAATGATAATGATGATGATGATGATGACTAAAAAAACAATAATTATAATAATAGTGAAAAATAATGATAATATTAACAATAGTAATAGTGACAAAAATAACAATAAAAATAATAATTATAATAATAATGACAAATAATGATAATTATGATAATAATAATAATGAAAATAATAATGATAATGATAATAATATTGATAATGATAATGCCAAGTTTAATAACAATAATAATAATGGAAAAAATATTATAATAAGTCAGAATCATGATAACAATAATGATGATAAAAGACCCAGTAGACCTTAATGAGTCTGGATGAGTTCGGGCTCAAACGGGAAACGGGATCTCTCCTACTTCGGGAAAACCTCGTCTACAGTTAACAGATGCAATGTTCCAGGCCTACGACACGCTGCCACCACTCGATTAGTAGGCTAGGATCGGGAACCATGTGTGTTGTGTACGTGGGCGGGAATGTTGTATAAGAGAAGGGTGGAAAGAAAATAAAGGAAATGTGTACTGAATGCTGGACGTGTAAGTGTGTAAGTGTGAAAAGGGAGATAGCGCAGGCTGAGTGTCTGCGTGGACATGTTTGGAAGAAAAATGCAAGATCACAGAATTCTTTTCTTCCCTTCAGTTTGAGCATCCGCCTGCGGGAAGCGGGATCCCAGGTGTAGCAGTTGCTGGTATTTTTAGTATGTTCCTTTTACCGTAGATGGTAAGAGATCAAATTCAATGCACTCTGATTCATCTAACCTTTTTACAGCCTTTCAGGGGTTGCGATATATCAAAATAACCAGCAATATGTTGTTCAGGAGACCCGAGTCTGAGAGAAGTATGTTCTGGCTGGGAATTCGTAAAAGCTCAAAAATAATACGAAGTTTATTGAGGAAGAGGGATTTTGTTACAAAATGTTTTCAGGCATGAAACGTAGATAGAGATTTGTACATCACCAATTTATCACAGCGGAGGTGATACACAGGGAAAACCAAAACCAGATAAACTTACAATAACAGAAAAATAACCCCAAAGTTGGCGTCCCAACTCTTTAAGTGTTTTCATCAAGGTGTCGTCACGAAGGCTTATGGATCCTTAATTTAAAGAAAATCTTCAACTCACATGGATATAAACGAGAAAAAAAGATAAATAAATAATAAATAAATCAAAATAAAAAATAGTATAAAATAGTGCTGACAAACTCTAATTGGGGATACCAGCATAAACACATGGAAAAGTATAAGAAATGGTTTAAAGGACAGAAGTTAAACGGCGGAGGAAATGAAGTCAAGAAAAGGAAAGATAACGTCCCGACATGTATTCGAGACTCAAATCTCTCTCCCAAGAGGTACGGATCCTCAAGCAGTGTTCCCCTGTGTGAAATAACACTGGAGGTACGGATCTTCAAACTGTGCTCCCCTGTGAGAAACAATAACACTGGAGGTACGGATCTTCACGCAGTATTTTCAGCTTAAAACGATAACACTGGAGATATGGATCCTCAAGCAGTGCTCCCCTAAATGACATAGTTCTATGTGAATTTATGTAACACTTGAGGTGCGTATCCTCAAGCAGTATTTTTTCCTATGGGTCTTGGTCCTTCGGAGCCCTCTAAAACTTAAAGCGTTTTAAGTAGGGGAGCGCTTGGACAAGAATTCTTGCCGATAGGCCAAGCACTACCGTTCCCTGCTTAAAGCGCTTGGATCGGTAGGCAAGAATTGTTCAGTGATGCCAGATATGTGGAAGTGTCTTCCTATAAAGTACATATCATAAGTCCTTAGAGAGCATAGAAATGTCAAAATAACACACAGCATATACATACTTGGGTTTTTAAAGCAATAGACAAGTATTGTCACAATCTCGGAGAGAGATAACTTACGCCTATGTCGATGATGGCGTTTATTTCATTGGCGGTTGGCAACTGTTTGAGCGCGCTTTTCAAAACAATTGAAAAGCTAGCACCGCATCAATATGGCAGAGAAGTAAATAAATCTACCATAACATCTCTACAAAGCGCAATATTTTCTCTCTCTCTCTCTCTCTCTCTCTCTCTCTCTCTCTCTCTCTCTCTCTCTCTCTCTCTCTCTCTCTCTCTATATATATATATATATATATATATATATATATATATATATATATACATACATACTCACACACACACACACACACACACACACACACACACACACACACACACACACACACACACACACACACACACACACACATACATATATATACACACAGTGCCTCAAAAACAGTAACACACAGTTCCGACTGGCAACCATTACACTCTGTCATGCTATCAGAAGCAAATGAACATCACTGGATTAAAATATAGGCCTAACCATTTCCATATATATGATTTTATGAAGTTGAAAATAATAGTAACCGAATACAATAACAACAGAAGAATGTTGCTAGATTTTTCAGCCTTTTTCACTTAAAATATTCTCAATTTCATCGAATAGTTGATATATTCTCGATTTAGAGAGACGATCAGTTAATTATTCATCTTTTAATGATTTATTTTTTATAAGAAAAAAATTAAGTTTTCATTCCCATAATCTCCATTGTCTCCTTTCGTTTTCAGGTGATCTCAATTTCTTTTAATATAATTTTATGGAAATTGCAGAATCAGATGCCGTAAAAGATCATTTCTGTGATAAGATACCAAGCGGAGTTCTTGGCCATTCGAAGGATTGTAATCAGTACGGTACGCGAATGACGCTGTTGTCATGGTGACGGTACACCATCTACGGGGTCGCTTGAGAAAGCAGGAAAAATTCTTGAGTTAGCAAGAAAAAGCAAGAAAAAGGCAAAAACTTTCCCTACTTAAAAAGTCTTTAGACTGAATTATCGAGTACTACTTTATGCCTTTACCAACCAGAGTGCACCCTGCAGATGGTAATGCAGCATATCACACGCTTTAGTCCCAAAGAGACCAGTGGTGTGCCAGACAGCAGCATCAAAAACAAAAATTAAGCTCTTGTGAAGAGAAGCTCAACAGTCCTGGTCCATGTAAATTCATGAGTGCACAAAAATAACAATTTCACTGAGAAGAACCGACCAGGACCGAAATCAGAACCGAAATCCGAGCCACAGTCAGTATACAAGTCAAGATCCGAGTGATTTTCCTTCCCCAAACCATGGGTACTTATATCCCGAAATAGACTCCCAGGCCATACCCCAGGTGTGACGAAAAGAAAATATGCAAATGAAGTACCTGAAGACTAAGCCGATAATTCGACAATTCAAACGACCCAAACAGCCAAGAGAGAGGAAAGGAAAGACAAAAAAGGGAGAAAGAATAATAAAAAAAAAGATAAATAAGGGAAAGGATACGGAGGAAATCCGATTACGCACAGTTGTAGCAAATACTGTGCATTTCGGCCATTTTTAGAAATAAATAAATATCTATTTTGGCTTGGCGACTTCAACGCCATACAAGTAGCGAGACTTGGTTGAAAATGCGCCCGTGGTTACAAAAATAACCAAATTCACATTAACATACAGCAGGGACTCTGTCGTTCTTAAAGGCGTGTTTCATTTAATAAAATAAAGAAAATAAAACGACTTTGGGACTTAGTCGCAGGTGGCAAAAAATATATATATTTGTGTCCGCGGGATGTAACCACGTACGGCAAAACATGGTGGAAACATTAAGACAGGCAAGTTGGGTAACAAACTGCTAAGTCGGTGAGGAACATCGTAGTAGACATGTTGGTGCAGATTTGTTGGGAGACATGTCAGCGATCCTGGCGTGGACAAGGTGATGTGGTCAGAGATCTCCCACTAACCAACATTGAGTGGACAGGAGAGAAGACGTTAGAGCTGATTGTGTTTTCGCAGCCGTACGTGGCTGTGGCAACCAACAAAATTTTGTACAAGAAACATATAAAGAGGTCAGAGGCTTGGCTTGACGTTGCCATCATCCTCAATGTACACCAAAACAAATCGGGGTCATAATTAGAATCATTTACCTAGTATTTCATAGGGTTGCCCTACTTCATGAAGTCGCTGAGCTGTTTTCAACGCCTCACAA
>NC_091549.1:25152961-25155461 GCF_042767895.1 Penaeus vannamei
TCCCGCCCCTCGCTTCCTCCCCTTCCCCCACCCTCCCCCCTCCCCCCCTCACGGCCCCCGCGGGAGTCATCAGTCTCAACAATACATCGCTGCAAATGAACGGGAACATCGCCCGCGAGGACCCGTCGCTCTCGGTCGCCGCGCCTTGATTCCCTCTTTCTAACCCCATGATCAAAACACACACTCACACCTAAATAAATACATACATACACACAAACACACAGATATATTATATATATATATATATATATATATATATATATATATATATATATATATATATATATATATATATATATATATATATATGTATATATATATATATGTAGGTATATACACACACATTTACATATATAAATAAATATATATATATATATATATATATATATATATATATATATATATATATATATATATATATATATATATATATATATATATATATGTAGGTATACACACACACACATTTACATATATAAATATATATATATATATATATATATATATATATATATATATATATATATATATATATATATATATATATATATATATATATATATATATATATATATATATATATATATATATATATATATATACATACATATATATATATATATATATATATATATATATATATATATATACATATATATATATATATATCTATGTATGTATATATATATATATATATATATATATATATATATATATATATATATATATATATATATATATATATATATATATATATATATATATATATATATATATATATATATATATATATATATATATATATATATATATATATATATGTAAACTCAAGAATAAGAAATCAAATAGACAACATATATCAGCACAAAGGTTTCCGCAGGCAGTGAACAAATGGACAAGGAGATTAATTGTTTTTTGCAAATGACTTCATTTGTTTATGCATGATTAATAGGTGAAACTTTATTAGTCATACATCAATAGACAAAAATAAAGAATAAGTAATAACTGTGCTTGAACATAAATATTAGTAGAGTTGGGTGTTATTACAATGGAGTTAAAAAAATCGCGAAACAAACTTAACACACTTTGAACGGAACAAAAATTCGTAAAGAAGTCAGTACATAAAGCTAAATTGAACGCGGGGATAGATGGATTGTCGCGTTTGTCAGCCTCTAGATTGCAAATAAACGGAGATGGAGATAAGTGAAGTCTACAATGTCAGCTGCCAGAGCGCTCTCTCAGCCAACAGCGTACTACCGATATTGTGTGCGTGGCTGGGGGCTCTCTCTCGGGCTCTGGGTGCACAGGCGCCCGCGGGAGGGAAAATGCTCATTGTGATTCGTATTTGGCTGAAGGCAAATCATGTGGCAATTTTGGATTTACATCATCATCATCAACAACAACAACAAAAATGATATACACTTTTCTTACCGTATCTTAGAAAGGATATAACTAGCTGCAATATCTGAATGATTTTACACGTTTTGACCGTTAACGGCGGGGGAATACGCGAGTATTTCGTGCCCTGAAAAAGGCCTGAAGTGTTCAGCGTATTCAGCTTTTCCTCTGCTTCTCCTTCAGAGAGATACGTTTAGTCATGATACACTTTACAAGAACAAACAAGCATGATTGAAATAACAAATTTCATTAGAACCTGATTCTGGAATATATAGAGGTTTTTATTTATTTTAGAACCGTTGGCTTCAATCAGCTGAGAATGGATGAATGTTAGACATATGTTGACAGCATGGTTTTCCCCTAACAGAATAGTTGATATCTGACGGTAACTTTTATCCGGGAAATTACTGATCCCTACAATCCACCACATCCAGTGTTTGCCAACCATCAAGCGGCTATTGCTCTTCTAATTGAAAAATCAACTGGGAGAATGTGCGACATTTTAGCTATTTGTGTTGAGCTTGCTTTGGTTACTGATGGACTGAGGCTCAAGCTCGCCTCACACTCTCCAACAATTACAGAAATGCAGTGTCTGAGAGATCAATTGTCAGATTGGCGGATGGTGGTGGTATTTAGGCTATAGGGAAAATATGGATGTATTATCCATGAAAAGGGTCTTATGAATGAAAAGCAAAAAAGTATTCAGGCTTATACAATAAGAGATCCAAATTATTTCCAACAATGTTCAGTAACATGTATTACGTAAGATGAAGAGGATTAGAAACATTGACATATATATACTTCTCTGTGTTTAGGCTGTCATTGCTAGCCTATTTGCCGCGGGTACATGTGCTATATACTGTAGTATTTGTGTTTTGTTGCAATTTCCTTGAATTTTCGGGAATACATTTCTTAACGCTATTATTATTGTTGTTGACACTGTAATTATGTTGAAATGAATCTTTCCAGAAATGAAGAAAAGGGTTACACAAGTCAGATAGAAAGGAATAGTACTTGATTCATTACTGAGAGCAATTGTGGAGCCATGTGTGTAAACAAAATCAATAAACTAAAATCAAACGTGAACATAGCTTTGATATCA
>NC_091549.1:25215461-25217961 GCF_042767895.1 Penaeus vannamei
GGACTACAGGGTCTGTCAAGTTTTCAAGCCCTGTCAACTGATCAGAGATTGCTGTGGCGTACTTATGCGCAAACTAACCTTCCCCCATTCTGTTCAGATGAAACCCCCTAGAGTGGCCACCTGAGAGATGGTGGGATTTGAAGTGAACTCGCAGGCTCACCACAACCAATCTATGATCACTGCCACAGAACTCTGCACTCTTGTAAACCCTGCAGTTCTCAAGGATCCTCCAGCAATTGCTAACAAGGATGTGGTCGATCTCCTTGGCCACAATACCCGTATCACTGTAGCAAGTCCAGCAATGTGGATTGGAGAGCCAGTACCAGGAGCCAGAAATCCTCAGTCTATGGGATCTAGCCAAGCCTTGGAGAAGGAGGCTGTTCTCGCTTCTGAAATCAGCTCTTGGGCCATGGGGACCATCAGACATCTTGTAGCCCACTCATTTACAGCCAGATACCCCATTGAAGTCGCCCAGTAAAATGCAAATATCTCGCCAGAGGCGAGATATTCGCGTTTTACTGGATGAGTTTGGCATAGAACGCCTCTTTCACATCAAGTTTACATACATTGGTAGGAGTGTACACAGCAATAAGAGACAAAGCTAAAAGAGTGCTTCAGTCTCAATGCCGTAATTTGCTCATCAACTGGAGACACCTCTACTACCAAAGGCTGGAGATGGCTATGGCCACTCCCTGGAGATGATGACCATTGCCCCGGCCCAACCTGTAATAGACGTACCCATCCATACTGATTGTGCTGCTGCCAGGTCTCACCACTGAGAGATTGGCCACCTCAACATCCAATCGCTTCCATCGATATCAGGGGCAATCTCTAATCCTGCCGCAAAGACCGGATGTTCCAAGCTCCCACCTGAACAGCACGCCTGAGGTTAAACCTCGTTCAGTTGCTCCAGGCAAACGCCACCTCTGCCTCCCCAACCGATGCTGACTCCATATCAAAGGGGGCAGCAGGCTTTGGGGGCTCATCGTATGTCTGTGGAGTTCCCAAGGGCTTTGCCCCACAGGCCTCACATTGGGGTGGCAGCTGCCAGAGCACAGGTGGGACAAGTGACTCATGTTCCCAGCCTGAGCCCTAGCAGTCACCCTCCCCACTGGACCCACAGCCTGCTTCACTAGCTGGGTGGGAGGTGCAGTTCCCCTCTTCACAGCACTTCCATTTATATATTGTGCTGCCAAAGGGTTTGTCTTGGGGGAGGAGGACTGGCAAGGCCCACTCCCCCAAGCCTCCCATTTACCCCTGGGGGATAAGGGGCAGGAGTTGGTACAGAGCCAGGGTGTGTCCACACGACGGCGGGCCATGACTTTATACCTCTGGGGCGTCCTGCTGGTCAGAGATCTCTCACAGTTTAACCTGGGACTACAAAGTGCCCAATTTCCCATCGGTGGCTACAAGGAGGCAACGCAGAAATCTTGATGAAGGAGAGGCTATGAACTGGCAGGGGAGTCTTATGCAGAGCTGATCCCTTTTTAGCACACACACACATATGTATATGTATATATATATATATATATATATATATATATATATATATATATAATGTATTTATACATATATATATGTATATACAAACACACACACACCCACAGACGCACACACACACACACAGACACACACACACACACACACACACACACACACACACACACACACACACACACACACACACACACACACATATATATATATATATATATATATATATATATATATATATATATATTTACATAAAATGCACATCTACATCTAATTGTACTGGATGATGAAAGGAAGTGTAGGAGGAAGATGTAGTATTTGTTTGATTAAAAATCAACAGTTAAATACATGGCAGGCTAGATTGGACGGAAGCATAATTAAATGAATTTTCCATTTCTTTACCTTTTGACGGCGTATTATGAGGCGGATTATAACCTCAATTTATCATAAGATATCAGCAATTACACAATGAATTTTAGCTCTTCAAATTCTACAGATATACAGGACTACTGATAAACTTGCTGAAAAGGTAATTGTGTAATACTTTATTTTAACAATATCGGATACTTGGCATTTTTAATTACAGTATATACAAAGCCACGTGATCTTATCAGGATGAAAGAAAATATAACTTTGCTTTTATTTTCCTAAGCCAATCTGCTATAAATGATTTGGAAAGTTTAATCAAGTCTGTGCTATGATAATTATCATCAAAACTGACATTGTATTTTACTTTATAACTTGTATTGTTATGGAAATAATAGGAAATTATAAATGTGTGCATTTTTGTAAATAATATTGGAATCTGTGTTATCTTTGTCGAATTTAAGTTCTAATGAAAATATATAAAGCGTAGCGCATTGTGAGTTTCTTTTGTCACGAGGAAGCGTTGTTTACAATCTGAAATGAGCGGGTCACATGTCTTGAATTTTGATTCATAGATATGAGCCTGCTGAATGACAGGCCTGGAACATACTGATTTGTACAGCCTAATGACTGACAGACC
>NC_091549.1:25227961-25230461 GCF_042767895.1 Penaeus vannamei
ATATATATATATATATATATATATATATATATATATATATATATATATGAATATACATATATGTGTACATATTTAAATAGATAAATATGTACACACACACACACACACACACACACACACACACACACACACACACACACACACATATATATATATATATATATATATATATATATATATATATATATATATATATATATATATATATATATATATTCACAAGGCCTGATGGTCCCTTCTTCACACCTCTGTCCCCGGCAGCTGCCTCCCTCCTTCTGCAGACGCAGGTGTTCTGCCTTCTTTCACTTCTGACACTTCTGAGGCATAATACAAGCATACGCCCTTGCGAGGAGTAGCTGCATAAAAGTATGACTCGTCAGACAGCAAAGGCGGTCACCGGTCACCCTTAGCACCTGGGGCATGGGTCTTTAGTGGGGTCACATCTACCTCCCCAATAAACCCTCCAGCCAAGACCCCTTCATTCCCCTCGCTTACAAGCCTTACCTTATCACATCTGGTGGACAGTGGTGGAAGAACTTCACAATGATGATGAATGTTTCTATTACAAGGATACACTCTTGCCAAAGTGTCTCCTGGCCTCCCTTAATGCCCAGCCATCATTACCAGGTCCTCTTCTGACCCATGCCTACCCACGCCATGTCTGATAAACTATTTTGTATTGACACCAGTGTTACCTTCCTGATGAAGTTGCTAAAGATGAATTCTCGCACTCTACGAAGCCACTCTCGCCACTACGGCTCACCTGTCTCGCCAAAACTTCGCGAACCCTCGTCAGCACACCCATGATGTCGCACTTCTACCCTACTCCATCGATACTTCCTCGCTACTTTTAAAAGTGTACCTTTTTAGTGCCTATACTCGCCCACATCTTACAGAACTTTTTCTTAACGAACAAGCTATTACTAACTCTATATTACAAAATTTCTTACTGTTAATCATTGTTTTTACACAAAGTCACACACTGAGATCTGACTCGTGACAAGCTCTCATCTCACATTTCATTCACATGACTTAACCATTCTTAATTGGCCTAGTACTGTTGTCATATCATATGTTGTCTTCACATTACACAGTTTAGTCATTTCTCTCTCTTCTCAAAGAGCAAATAACTACACTTTAATTCATTCAATTAATGTAATATTTGGTTGGCACCACGTATATCATACAGGTTTAGGGTTATGAATATACTTCATCGTATCTTTCTCTTTTATATGGAGTATTCATTCGTAAATACTTTGTTACTGCTTGTGTTTTCCCTTCCATTCTTTGAATTTAAACATATAGTGTTCTTTTGAAACATCACTTTTCGGTTTACGTGCCACGCTTATCGTTTGCTTATTCACACCTCATGTCGAATACCCCCCTCCAACCCTTAACCTATCTACTTATCACTTCTACATGAGATTCACTCAAGGATTGTTAATTGTACCAAGTGCCATACATTTTATAAGATTCTAACTCGCTTTAATGACGTTTTCTCTCAATGTTCGATATCTGGTCCTTAGTAATTCTGGAATTTATGCTTCTTTAGTTTAGAGGTATCAATGAATATGTAACATGTAAATGACTGATGGAGTCGATTCTTTTGCAATAAGCCATGCTCTGTAGACACCATGCTTTATATGGGCATATGTAGTTATTATCACCGCAAGATAATTTTAATCCGGCTCATGGCCATAAAAACTGGAATCGCACCCCACCGCATGGAAAGCCTACTACGAAGGAATTGCGCTCTGCTCCATGGATCATTTACACACACGTTCATACAGCGCTTACGAATCGCGCGCTTTTTACTATATGCTCAGGCCCAGCTGCCTACATGTGTCTGAAGCATATAACTTGCTACGATGAAGGAATCACGCCCCGCCGCACAGATTATTCAGTCCCTTGCATTCTTCATACAGCACTTAAAAGACGCGCCCAAGACGCACACAGTTTTAATTTCAGGCCAAGATTGCCTACATGTGTCCAAGGCATAATTAATTGCCTATTAAGCCCGAAGATATGGTTTTTGCTCATTAATTGTTCTCTCTACCAAATGTGATGGCACTCTAGTAACTAATCCTAACAACTATGTGATTAACACATTACGTGACAAATATTCTTATTATGCTCTCATTCTTCTAGCCTCTTAACAAGGTTACTGAAAAGTAACTTATACTCCTTACCCCTTTTACTGGCCTGGTACACTAATATATCAGCCTCCCTGAAGACGATGTAGCCCTCCTTACCGAGATGACCTTCTTGTTGCCTCCACGCTGCTAATCTGGCATGTAACGACTTTTAGGGACAATGGATCACCAGCAATCATCTGTAGAAGCTTAACAGAGCTTGCTGCCAGACGTATCATCAGAGAATAGGACGTTGCAGACGGCTCAAGGATGAGTCTTTTGTGTGGCTGAACATTGGCAACGATACAAGTAACCCCTCTGTCCCCGGCAGCTGCCTTCCTCCTGTAGACGCAGGTTTTCACTCTGCT
>NC_091549.1:25244444-25246944 GCF_042767895.1 Penaeus vannamei
AAGGGAGCCGTCTGGGTGAGGCGGTGACCTGAGGCTGAGCGTCGTAGTATTGTAGAGTCACGAGTTGTGCTAGTTGTCCCGCTGCTGTGATTGCACAATGATGTGATGCGCAAGGCGTAGCCTCCAGGATCGTCTGACCACTCAGACCGCTCGGCATATGCTATTAACCGCCGTCCTCGACAGGCAGAGAGACAGTAGGGCCAACAGGGATGGGTGGGGGGGGGGATGACAGCAAGTGCCGTGAAATACAGTCAAATATATCACATTGCAATGAGTGTTATTTATATGAATTGTCATATTTTATTTATTTTTTCAATAATTCACTGCCAAAGGATAGACAGAGGAACATGCTTAGGGAGACAATTGCAACAGTCTGCGAGGACTTGTTTGAGCTGCAATTGTCTCAGATAGCAGGAGGTAAAAATCTACAAGAGATAAACATTGTAAAGAACTACAAGGAAGCAAAAGGTGTCACAGTCCGCAAAGACAGTCTTGAACACCAAACTTCCTTGAAGTTAAACAGTGTGCAGTGCAATAATGCATACAATATACATCTGACTAACAGGACGTACGTGCATTTCCTTTCTCATTTTACTGAAATTGTCTATCACACGTCACCAACATGAATTCGAGGCAAAGCAATAATGAGAGTAGGCAACGCAGTCTTCCTACTTCCGGGAGCGACTCATTACAGCAATATGCTTGCTCAAGACAACATAGGTACGATAAAACGTAATGTAAGACAAGAATACACGATAGGCGCAAGTCGATTATCTTCTGGGAAACAGTACGTATGTAATTCTTGTGCAATTAACGTGGTCTGTGCGGACAGAGATGATAGGCGTACGTGGCTGCGTGAGTGGTGAGTAGACTAGTTGAGTTAGTGAATGAGTGAGAGTTATGAAATTAATGTCACAGTATAGCATACGAGTAGAAAAAATAAGTGTTCAGATTAAATGTAGAAGGTGGGGGTGGGGGGGAGATGGCTATGTACATTCATATTACCCATTTAATGCATGCGTTAGGTTAAGGTTCAATGAACCATGGGCCCGTTTTGATTGGCGTAATAATCACATTGTTATTATTATTATTATTATTATTTTTTTTTTATAAAATTATACTTCTTCGCTGATCTATAACCTTAGTTGCTAAAAAACAAACAAATCAATATGTTGACGAATCAAGGTAATTGGATAGATTTTAAAACATCCTATAATTTTTGGCAGGGTTTATTCAAATAATCTGGGACATGTTTTCTTGTGCATATGTTTGATTTTTGTTAACATATTAGGCCACAACAATTTTTTTTCTTGAATAGCGGGCCCGCCGACATTTATTTCCAGGAAAGTGAATAAAAGTGAAAATCCCGAATTGTTTTTATGGTTTTTATTCTAATTTCCCGCCGATATTGTGACGTCCGCGAAGGAAATAGCAAATAATAAATACGAATCAATAAGTTTATGATTCATTGTGTATGGTGTTTCTCCCGTCCTCAAAACAAAAGTAAGATATATTTGGCGGAAATACTTTACTCTCATGTGTCATGTCATGTCTATTGTCTATCGTGAATATTTTTATTTTGATTTCCAGAATAACAAATTCTAGTTGAATGAATTGCTTGTCTGTTTCCATTCAACTCCTCGAAGACTTCTAGTAAGACAGAATTGTACTTCCTCCAGGTGGGCTGGAACTGATACATTCCTTTACTTCTGATCTTCTGATCTGTCTTATTTACGAGCTTTTTTTTCCTCTCCCGCCGACATATCATTATCACCAGACTTGCCCGCTATTCAAAAAAAAAAAAAAAAAAATGCAGTGGCCTGATTAAAAAGTGAAAGAGTATATTTCTGTTATTGATCAAATTAACATAAATTCATCTTCTTTTTCCTAAAATAAGCTATAAATCTAAATAGTACTCGGACAGTAATATTATCTTGGTGATGCGTGCGTAAAAAATATTGGGAACCACTGCACTAGCAGGAACATCTAGATGTAGATACATGCAGCTTATATTCTTATATCAACAGATGATATTTTACGTATACATTTTATGAAGATCGATAGCTCTTTTTTATTTCATTCTTACTAAGAGAAATCTCTTGTATACGCAAATCATAACTATCAGTTGATTGCGATTACATCAATGTTTATGTAGTCCATTCTAAACTAATGTGCTTTTTACACATTCTTAATTTATGGAAAACAGATCTAATTGTTTATGCTTTTATGGGTCAATTTCTGGGCGAAATTCAAAGTTATTCCAAATGCTACAACTTGTGCGGTAAAGACTGCTATGATTGTGTAAACTATAAACTATAAAATTATGCTTGATCATATGTACACACAAACACTTACCGGTCTTGAAACTAACGTTGTATAGATTTTTATTTATTCATTTTTAATCAATTTATTTATTTTATATATTTTTTTACGGATTTGCTTTCACTGGAATGCTGGTTTGATTTAGATGGTAATTTCATATTTCAAATTGGCCATAAGA
>NC_091549.1:25266944-25271944 GCF_042767895.1 Penaeus vannamei
GCACAGCCGTATTGAATACAAGGCGGACTTTGGGCAGCATTGTGGGTGACTTTCCATGAGAGTCGCCAGGGAATCCTTCACAACTGTTACTTCGTTCAACCATGCCATTTGTCTGAGGATGATAAGCCAACATAAATGAAGTGTTGGTCTCTAAAAGTTGCCAAACATGCGAAAATAAATCAATTGTAAATTCTGAACTATTATCGGTCTAGAGAATATAAGGTGCTCCAAAATTAGTTACATAATGTTGAATATAGGCAGTTACAATTCCTGCATCTTTAGAAATTAAAGGTATAAGTTGTATGTATCACACAAGATGATCGATTAAACTCAGCACATGCCTGTTTCCACTGTTAGAGATAAGCAAATCCAAAATACCGGCAGAAACCATTTCAAATGGTTGAGAAACCATATCTTTGCCTTAGGATTTTGTCAGCAGGCTGCCCTTTTACGTCTGTGGCAAGTATTACCTTTCACATATAACTGTTTCTGGAAGCATATTGGGAACGTAGAACAAATCCCATAACAAGCAATATGTTATACAGACTCCAGGATGAGCAACGATAACAAATGCATGTGCCACTTTTAATGCTGCCCTTCATAACTTATGTGAAATAACCAGTTGATGTAGAATCTTGTCAGGTGAATGTCTGACATGGAACACATTATCCTTTAGTTCAACTTCAATGAAGGGAAGAAGTCGTTTTCTTCTTGGCATGGCTTTCTCCTGTAAGTACTCCACAACTGCATGTCACAGGGGATCTCAATGTTGTGTTTGCTTTACATAATCTGCCTCCAATGGCGCTTCTTCACCGACAGCTGCAACAAGTCTGTTGGGAGAGCAGAGACATGATGAGATGCACCAGGTTTAAATTTTAATGTGTATTGATAGATTGATAATTCATGGTAGGATACCTGGTTTCAGCATCATGCAACTTCCTGGAAAAATAACTCGCCGCACATGGTAATTCTTTGTCATCCCACTGGCGAGCTTTGAAGGTCTTATGGATATCAGGCTTTCGTAGTACAGGCGCAGATGCAAGGCAGTTCTTTCAGCTTCTGAGAGGCTTCTTCCAAAGATGTTCATTTGAATTATCGTCCTTTGGTCATAATGGAATAAATATGGTTTTAAAAGAATCCAGTGCAAATAAGAAAACACCACTCTTTTTACATTAAAGGGAGCCACTATTTCTATTATTGTTTCCAATTGGTCGAGTTCCCTTAGGTATAATCATGAATCTAACAAACATGAAACATTGCACAGTAAACTCGCACTTATCTATGTTCAGATGGTACCCAGACTGATCTAAAAGCTCGGCTTTTTTCAAGATGCTCCAAGTGTTCCACGACAAAACGCAGTTCATGGTACATTGAATGGTGCTAGGGACAGTAGCCAAGCCAAATGGAGGACGACGGAATTGAAACCGTCTGTATCCGTTAGAGAAAGCAGATTTTAGTTTGTTCTTTGGGTGCACAGAAATAGTCTAATATTACAATCGTGCATCTAGTATGGTAAACCACAAAATCTCACTCAGCTAAACTAAAGTCTCTTCCACTCTAGGCATTGGGTAGGAGTCTGCCACAGTAATTTGGTTTAAGCACCAGTAATTGACGCAAAAAATTATGCCTCCACCCTTCTTTTTCACCAACACCACAGGAGTCAACCATGGCAATGTTGAAGTTTGTTTGCCTTCATCTTTCAATATATGGACATATTCTTCTATAAATCTCTTACAAGTCTCGGGCATTTTCCACTGGTTCATCTGAAGTGGGCCTGTTTCGATGCTCAATGCTTGGTACCATTCCCGTTTCCTTGAATAAGCCTGGGTACTTCTCTAGTATGTGGGCCCAGGTGGGCCTCTACCTTTAGCGGAGCTTCACCATCCACAATATACACCATAGGTATGGTCCACACCAAGGAAAATCATAAATTCGTCCTAATAATCGAAATCCTTCAGCCCACAGAAATAGTCGAAATCGTCGATAAACTCGTTCATGCATATTTTCTGATGACTTGACATTCATTTTACTCTTCCCCAGAGGCAGATTTACTTCTGCTTTGGACGAATCTCGTGAGATTATATAATTAATCTCTTCGACCTTTACAAGGAGCGAACAATTTCTGATTACAGCAGCGTTTTCACTGCATTTACCACCCAGATATTAAGAAATTATTTTCCACATCACTACAACAGAATCTACATACGGCAGACAGGATATCTTACTCGGAAATGTGTAACATTCTCTTTGATAAACCTTCCCGACTGAGCGGAATAAATTGTATTTCTGTAGACGTACTATAAACTGTGCATTACACAAGTGGAGGGCTCACTAATCTCCCTAGTATGTAAAGATTCTTCATTTGAAATTCACTGATAATCTAACACCTTGTAGGGAAAAATAAAAATTTGAAACACAACATACATGTTCAGACACCTTGAAACGGTCGTTATTTTCACTGTGCACACTTATGAAAGTACCAGAAACACCTGTTAATCTTCTACGACCATTACATTTGCAAGGGATATTTAAAGTATACCTAGTCTCACTCTCAATTATAGTAGCCTCAGAACCTGAGTCCACGAATGCTACAATCTCAACTCCATTAACATCTTAAGGTTTTATTGACTAGGTCAAATTTAGTGTTTTCATTTAGTGTTTTTGTATGCAATATCTCGTTACCACACCAAGAATGTGTGCTCCACTTATCTTCTATCTACTAACTATGCACCACTCATCTATCACTATTGGCACCTTCGTCAGGAACATTTAACTTGAAGAAGACAGAGAACTTACAATTAGAGCCGTTATTCAGTAGCAATTTGCTTAGAGGACTAAAATCATGCACAGTTTGTTTACGCTTGATATGACTTGTTCGTTTCTGTGCCAGGGGAGGAAGTGACATTGACTTCCTTCCTATTTCCAAGAGAGGGACAATAGCGAAGCTATATGAACTGGTTTCTGGCAAGTAAAACATAATATGGGTCCTATTCTTCCTTTTGCTCTGTTTAGAATCATGAGTATTAGTCCGGCGAAACTCGCAATATCGCTCTGCTTGCCTCTTTACAACAGCTGTCTGGTGGGAATAACCCTGTGGGTTATTCCCACCTGTGTGTTCCAGACTCGTACACGGTCCACCACCCGTGGAAGAGGAAAGTCCTCTCTCAGAGCCAACATTTCTCTTAGCCACTGTGGTAACCAATGAAGACAAACACTTTTTATCAACTGTTCAGTGTAGTTCCTATATCCCTGCCCCTTCTAACATGACATAAAAGTCTAAGGGTGCTTTTGCGCCAAGACGATTTTCATACAATAACGAAAAGAATTCCGCGCGAGCTTTAAACTCAGCCCATATCGTGATGTCACACAAAGGCGAGTTAATTAATAGATCAGCTGCACCGCTGCACGTGGAACGAGCTGAACGAATGTAAACGTCAACAGTCAGAGGTCTTTTGAAGTTTTCTATGGATCTAATCATGTCACTAGTTCATGGTTCCTCTTTAATGGTTCTGGTGCGGAAATTTTTGCCTTGAATGTGAGAATTACGGTCTTATCAATAATATACTCTGCATGCTGGGCAGAACTCTTTTCACGAAAGCCATTTGATGCGGGCAAGCGTGCTTCTAGAAGTCTATTTTTCTCTTTTATTACTTTCAGCTGAGCCCTCGCTTCCCTAAGTTTACAAGCTAATTCATCATACATTGTTAGCTCTTCCGTTGTCTCTAGTTTCTGTGCTTCTTCCTCCTCGGGATCTCGAGATATACCTGGGTTTTTATTCTTTCCCCCATGTTAATGAATACGTAATCTGTTTCCCAGAAAAATATTCACTAATGCCACAACATCAATGATTCTATATGTAAAAAGAAAAAATCTTATATGACACTAAAACCCCCATCTTTATTGATTCGAGACCAGGAATCACAAAGCCTACTTAAACCGTTGTTACTTTTAAAAAATAGTTTATTAAAAACAACTTCCTCTATGATAACTAAAGCGAAATTCAAAATCAAACTTTAAACGATAGTCCGATTTAACTAAAATAATCGCGGGATAGACTAAAATTATGATACAGATGCGCATCACCTTAACCATCCTAGGTAATCTGTTAAAATTACAGTATCACAATGCCCTTTAAAAACACGATCTATCTGATGCTAAAACGAATTTTCTTAACATAAAGCAGATTACTAAAATGTTTATTTTAGGTAAAATCCCCTTGGCTGCCGCTATTAAATGTAGTGAAATCCAAGGAGATCTTTTATCAACTGATTAGTTTATATTAAAATGCCCTTTTAAGCTTTTATTTCTGCATTTCTTTTGTTTCCTCAATATCTTAATTCCATCCATTATTCAATTATTCCTTTAGTTATAAAACATGGTAGCGATCGTTACTAGAGGCACTGATTTCCAGCTCTCCTGAGGCGTGTGAAAAGTGTGTACTTTGTGCATAATACCAAATACTTCCAAACTGACAAGAATATGTTTATTAATTTCACATTTACATTTAAAAAATCCTGCCCAATAAATACATAAACCATACTGAACTCCGTTTCTGGCGAGAGAATCCACTATCAAACACAACACAGCTGCCTCAGGGCTGGCCACGGCCTTGTCTGTCTGTCTAAAGGCCGTACCATAAAAGTTTCGGGAAAGGGCTGGCGATCGCCTAACGATGCTTCGCCAGGCGTTAACGAAAGTAAGCCGAGCTTAGCAAGAAACAACGCTTTCGGCAGGCGATCCCTAGCACGTGATTTCGCTAGATTGGACATCGAACGACGCAGGAAATTTGAATTTGTTTACCTTGATGCACAAATCACCATAAGTAGAAGTAAAGAAAGTCTGTCCACAAGGTATTGAGGGAACTTATCTAGAGGTAAAAAATCACAAAGTCAAATATCTTGTGCAACTGGTCAATATGAAAGACATAAAACAGATTTAGAAATAAATTGAAGAAAACTGGAACAGTCAGAAAATTCCCGAGTTGCTTTTCTTATGCATTG
>NC_091549.1:25291944-25296944 GCF_042767895.1 Penaeus vannamei
GAGATGCTAGCGGGGAAGGAAGGGCTTATTGGCAACGAGAGAACGATTAAGGACGTTGGATTCTAGCTGCTGGGGACAGGGGGGGGGGGTGCCGGGGATTGTGGTGTTGGAGGGGTAGAGGCAGAAGCGGGAAAAGAAGGTTGGTGTGTGGGAATAAAGAAGGGAGATTTATTGCTGGGGGAAGGGAAGAAAAGGATGTTTAGTTTATGACGAGGAAACACAATTTGCGCCGTTTCCACTCTACGCTTTGTGTTGTTGACTTCGACTGAATGGAACGAGGAATGTATTTTTCTTCCGATTTCCCCTTCTTTTGTATTTTGCCCTTTTCTATGAAAAAAAAAGTTCAGCCTCTATATAGCTTTCAACATTGCAATATTTTCTTATAATCAATTATTTTTTTCTTATATTCACTCTCGAATCGAACTCTGGTCAGTTGTAGACCCATTAAGCAAAAACGTTCTGGTTACTATGTAGAAACGGTTTCAGATACATTTTGTTCAGCCACGGTCAGTCTGCAATTCACATTCCTACATGCATGCCCCATTACACGCATGCCTAGCCTCCCATCCACTCCGGCAAAGGAGCGACGAATGCCCACAAATCAGTCGGAATTGCTTCGTATCGGAGCGCTTGGTTCGGTTCCTCTTGAAGCAATGCACATATTTTCCGAGCGTGCCACCGGCTTCACCCGGGTGGCTGATTGGATAACGGAGGGGCAGCTGCTGCTCGCTTCTGTATCAATTATGGGCTCTTGTTCGCTCGCTGAATTATTATGGCTCGTGCGGGCGTTGGTGTATGACCTCTCAGAATGCGGAAAAAGTTGGGCGTACACGGCGCACGCACGAACGCACGTATGTGTATTTGCAAGTAGCATGGGGTGGTATATACATATTCATAAAGTGGTATTTTCATAATATATAACTGTCGCAATTGCTTTTACCGCTATTCCTATTATTGTTATTATCAATATTGTATTTTCAGTTATTCATTTTAAAGAGGCTTTTTGTTGTTAGTCGTTTTATTGACGTTGCCCTTATTATTAATGATATACTTCATCATTATGCTTTTACAAGTAAAAGCGATAATGACATGATATCAATGTGCATTATAACTCTGCTTGTGTTTCGTCCGCACGTTACGCTTGCACTTTACACACACTTACAGGCAGGCACAAACGCACACATACATACAGGCAGGCACAAACGTACACACACATACACACATACACGCAGGCACGAACAATACAGACACACACACACGCACACACAAATGCGCGCGCACACACAAATGCGCGCGCACACACACAGGAAACAAAAAAACACGCATACACAGATACACACACACGCACGCACATATGCAAGCAGACACAAACACAGGGTCTAAATAAATACACACACACACACACACACGCATAAAGACATATTGAAACTTTGTTATTATTATCATTATCATCATTATTGTTATCATTATTATTGTTGTTGTTGATGTTGTTACTATTATTTTTATTATTGTTATTATTATTATTATAATTACTATTATTATCATCGTCCTCATTATCATTATTATTGTGATTATTGATATCATCACCATTTGTATTATCAGTAGTAGTAATAGTAACAGTAGAAGTATCGTTGTTATCAATATTATTATCAATATTATCTTTAATGTTAAGAAGGAAGATAGGAGACCAGAGGAAAAGACGGGAAGGAGAAAGGGGGAAGGGGAAAAAGGAAGACGAAGGGGGGTTAAGGAGGGAAAGGAGGGAGGAAGAAGAAGGGTGCTGAATGAGACAATGGCGATGGAGAAGAGAAGAGGGAGGGGGGAGTGAGAAAGGGCTCACAGAGAAAAGGGAGATAGGGAGAAAGAAAGATATTAAAGATAATAATAATCATAATAGTTACCCCTTTCCAAGGCAAGAGGGGTCACTGATGCAATCCTTCAAAAAATTCCTGGATCTGGATCATGATCCGGATCACTACCAAAATTTAATCTTTGGCTAAGACTAACCTCTGGTAAAAAAATAAATAGATAAATAAGAATCTGTTTATAACGAACAAATAAACAAACGCGACCAAAAACATAACCTCCGAGGTGGAGGTAATAGAAATTTAAATAATATTAATGGGAATAACAACAATACTTATGATAATGATAATGCTAATTATTACGATAACGGTGGTGATGATAATAGTAATAATAATAATAATGATAATAATGATAAAACAATGATAATAATAATAATGATAATAATAATGATAAAACAATGATGATAATAATAATGATAATAATAACAATAATAATAACAACAATGATGATAATGGTAATAACAATAATGATGATAATAACAATGATAATAATGAAAACGATAATGATAATAACAATGATAATAATGAAAACGATAGTGATAGTAGTAATAGAAATTATGATAACAGTAATTTTTACAACAATTGTTATGATAAGAATAATAAAAACGATAATGATGATAGTGATGACAATAAAGCTATAATTCAGAAAAAACAATAATTATAAAAATGAGTATAACATTGATAACGTAAAGATGATATTGATCACTTTTATACCAATTACTATTCATATTATCATTATCATTTTCAGTATGCGTTTATCATTACTAATAATATCATTATCAATATTTTCATTATCATAGTTATTGTTGTTGGTGTTGGTGGTGCTGTCATCATCATCATTACTATTATTTTTATTATTATTATTATTATTATTATTATTATTATTACTACTACTACTACTACTACTACTTTTATTATTATTATTGTTATCACTATTATTATTACTATCATTATATTACTATTATTATCATTATCATTATTATTATTATTATCATTATCATTATTATTATTACTATTATTATTATCATTATTATCATTATTATTATTATTATTATTATTATTATTATTACTATTATTATTATTATTATTATTATTATTATTATTATTATTATTATTATTATTATTATTATTATTATTATTATTATTATTATTATTGTTATTATTATTATGATCATTACTACCAATATCATTATCATTATAATTATAGTTATTATTATTTTTTGTTGTTACTACTATTAGTTGTAGTAGTAGCAGTATCAATATTATTATCATCATCATTATAATGATGATGATGATAATTCTGTTAGTATTGATGTGTTTTATGATGATGATACCGTTGATGATAAATATGATAACAATGACTATAATAATAACGACAATGATAATAGTGAGCATAATGATAAAAATAACATTAATAGAAATAATAAAGATAACAGTTTTAAGAAGATGAATAAGAAAAAGACGAAGATGAAGCGAAAGAAGATTCATAATATTAGCAACAACAATCACAAGTATCATTATAATTAA
The DNA here is from genome assembly GCF_042767895.1 of Penaeus vannamei. Taxonomy (NCBI): domain Eukaryota; kingdom Metazoa; phylum Arthropoda; class Malacostraca; order Decapoda; family Penaeidae; genus Penaeus; species Penaeus vannamei. The sequence continues at coordinate 25,295,337 of NC_091549.1, forward strand.
GTTAAGAGAATTAAAGCAAATATAAGAAGAAAAAAAATAGCAACGGCAGCAGTGATGACAATGATAATGATAAGAATACTAATGATGATAAAAGTAACAAAAATAATAGTAAAAATAGCAATAATAATGTTAATGCTGATAATGATGATAATAACAATCATTATAATAATGATAGTAATAGTAATAATGGCAATGATAATAACAGTATACTGTGATGATAACAAAGATAATATTACAAAAATAACAATAATGATAATACTATACTAATGTATTTATTATTGATATTATTGATAATAACAATAGCGATAATGATGGTAATGATAAAAATAATGATAGTAATGTTAATGATAATAGCAATAACAAAAATAGGGATAATGATAGTAAAGACAATAATGATGATAACGAAAATAACAACAACTGCAGCATTAATAATAATGATAATCATAATAATAACAACAAAGATAATGATACCAACAATAATAATAATAACAAAGATATTGATGGTAGTTATAATAATAATAATATATAATTGTCAAGATAATGGTAATGAAGTTAATAATGATAATAATTGTTAATAGAAATTATAATAATCATATTAGTAATAATTCTATAACAATAATAGTAATGATAAAATAGTAATACTACTACTAATAGCAATGATAATGATAATTACGATAACGCAGAAAATAATACTAATAATGATGTTAAAAATTATGTAAATAATAATGATATAATAAATGGTAATAGCATCAGTGATGATAATGATAATGATGATAATAAGAATGATAACAATAATAATAACGAAAATTATCATAGAGGTAATTATAATAAGACATTATGATAATAGTAATAATACTAATGATAATAAAAGATAATGATAATAATAAAGATAATAATAATGATAATAATACCAATAATAATAACAATGATGAAAATAATAACAGAGTTAGTAATAATAGAAATAATAGTAATGATAATAACAATAATAATAATAACAAAGATAATAATGATAATGATATTAAGAATATAATAAAAGAAATAATGACAATGATAATAGAAATAATGATAGTAAAAAAAAATAATAACAATAATAATGAAAATAATGACAATAAAATAATATTAACAATGATAAAAAATACTTGTAATAATGATTAATAACATTATTATCCTTATTATAACATTTTTGATATTATCATCATATTGTTGCTGTTATCAATGTCATCATCATATTATTTTTATTATTTTCATTGTTATCATCATTATTGATGATATTTTTTATCATTATCATTATTAGTAGTAGTAGTAGTAGATTCTTATCATTATTATTTTTTTATCATCGTGATTACTATCATTACTATAATTTGCAATATGATTAATGTTGTTATTATTATTATTATCATTATTTTTGTCGTTGTTGCTGTTGTTATTATTATTATTGTTACTATTATCTTTATTGTCAATGTTATCATTATTAGTTTCATTATTACAATAATCATTATCATTATTGTTATCATCATTATTATTATTATTATATCATTAATGTTATTATTATTGCATTTGTTATTAATATCATTTTTATTTATATTATTAGTATTATCACTATTACTT
>NC_091549.1:25312244-25314744 GCF_042767895.1 Penaeus vannamei
TATGAAATAAAAAACGTACCCATTGATTGATCCATTCAATTATCATATAAATATAGACAGATCTAAGAACAGAATATCGAGGTTGAAACTGCTTATCCACGGCAAAATATATAACCATGCTTATGTATGCTGCATGCATGCCTTTTTTATCACTGTGTGGCTATGTGTATTATTAATGCCTGTGTGCAAGTATGCATATATGCAAAAAAAAAAAAAAAAAAAAAAACTGCATTTTAACATTCCATTTATGTATATATGCAAGTGGTGAAACACACACTGTATGTAAACAAGAGTAAAAAGTCGGTAGTTAAAGACTGCTCACATTCATGAAGTAATTCTTTATGATGATTTTCATTCTTATTATTCATCTATTTAGATTTACAGCCATCTAATAGTCGTCTCCTAGTTAATCACATTGGAAAGAAAACTTCCTATACGAAATATTTCCAAACCGTGGCAGCCAATGTTAGTATCTGATACGGTATTCTTCATAAAAGAAAAAAATATGTCATTACTGTAAAAGAAAACATATATCTTCCACGTTCAATGGCCCAACTACTCACCGGCTCCATTATCACTTAGTTTAATAGTTCAAGTGTTGTTGATCCTTTTATCTATTACCAAGAGGGGGAGAAAGATGATGTGAAAGATGATCATCACCACCGTCTTCATCTTCATCATCCTTATCATCGTCATAATCATCGTCATTATCATTATTATTGTTACCTCCGCCAAGGTTACGTTTCTGGTAGCGCTGGTTAGTTTCTATTTTTTTTTTTTTTTTCTTATTGCTACAGGTGTATGCCATTAAATTTTGCTGGTGGTCCGGATCCAGGATGGGTAGCATTATCATCATCATCAAAATTATTATCATTATTACTATTATCATTATTATTAATGATTGTTATTATTGTTTACCATTATCAAATTTGTGATCATGATCAACATCACGTGCCTCCCTTTGATGTGGAAGCTCTTCACAGGAATGGCAGCAGAAGAGATGTATAGCTACTTAGAAAGAGGGAATCCTCTGCCAGAAGAACAAAGGGGAAATAGGCGTGAGACTCGTGGCAAAAAAGATCAGTTGTTAATTGGCAAGACTGTATTGAGACTGTACGAAATGACAAACTAAGCTGGTTATGACATGGATAGATTATAAGAAAGCTTATGACTTTGTCTCCCATACTTGGATTAGGGAGTGTAAGTTTAGAATTGCAGAGAATGTGAGAAAACTTCTGCAAAGAAGTATGGGTCAGCGGAAGCTTTCATTAACATTTGATGGAGAAGACCTTGGTGATGTTGATGTGAAAAGGGGTATATTTCAAGGTGATAGATTATCCCCATTGCTGTTTGTATTGCGTATGATTCCAATATCGTTAGTGCTTAAGAGGGCCAATGTATACTATGAATGGGGAAAGAAAAGAGTCCAAATTAAATTATCTTCTGGTCAGGTTGATCTAAAGCTCTTTGGTAAAAGTGAAGACCAGATAGATTAATTTGGCCTTCAGCAAAGACATTGGGGTAAAGTTTGTCCTTAGAAAGTAGTGTCCTTACCTGGAAGAGAGGAAACACAGCTAGATGTGAGGGGATAGAACTCCTGGATGGCGAAGTAATGAAGGAGGTGGACCAGGAAGGTTACACATGTCTGGGGATAGTCGAGCTCGATAAGATCAAAGAAAATGAGATGAAAGAGAAATTATAAGGGGATACAGGGGAAGGCGCAGGTTAATTCCTAAATCAAAGCTGTATGGTAGAAACAAACTTACAGGGATGAACACATGTCCAGTAGCTATCTTCAGATATAGGGGCTGGAATCCTGGACTGGAAAGAATGTGAACTGAAAAGTTCAGACTGAAGAAAAACGATGACAATATATGGTGCATTTCATCCTATGCTTGATATGAACTGACTGCGCTTAAAGATCAGAATAGAACAATGTGTCAAAGGAAAGGAAAATAGCTTAGTTATTTACATAATGAATTCTGCGGAAAGAGTATTCATGGGGTTCGTACATCAGGAATAATTGAGACTGAATGTATCGTCAAACGACAAAAGGCTTAGAAGTTTTATTTGAAAAAAAAAAAAAAAAAAAAAAACGGTGAAAAGGATGCATGTACAGTTCACCAAGGAAATGCCGGAGAAGGTAAACAAGGACAATACCCGGAATTGGCTAGTCAGAAGGGATTCAAAGGTTGAAACGGAGGCTTGTTATATGCCGAACAGGATCAGGCGATCATATCAAATTGTGTAAAATACCATATTGATAAAAGTATTGACAATTCTCTTTATAGAATGTGTGGAAAGAGGAGAAAGTGTGCAACATTTAATAAGTGAATGTGAGAAATTAGCTCAGAAAAAATACGAGAGACCATGATAATGTAGCAGAAAAAAAATCATTGGAAACTGTGTAAGAAAAATGCTATAGAACATAAGGAATAATGGTATGAACATGACCCAGATGGAGCACAAAAGAAAGAAGATGTATAATTGCTGTGGGATA
>NC_091549.1:25322244-25323548 GCF_042767895.1 Penaeus vannamei
GAGAGTATAAAAAGCTGATTACACTAGGAGGATTAAGATGAGTTGAGGGAAAATCAAGCACAAGAGAAAATTGGAGAAAGACAGGAATCGGCAAAGATGGAGAAAGGGGAACAAGAGACGGCAGAGACTTCTTTTCTCTCTCGTTTTAATTTTCTACATTTTGTAATCTACTTGGAACTGTTTTTCCGAGCCTGTGCAGTCTCCTCTACCCCGAAGAGAAAAAAAAGTGGAGAAAAAGAGGCACATTTAAGTAAGCTGATCACATCAATGTATGTACACATTTATCACATGAAACATTAAACATATACATAGTTTTGAGAACATTCTTTTCAGTGTAAATTACATAAACTATGATATGCTTCTCTCTTTTTTAAGGTAGATTCTATCCAAAACGGATATTTTGTTCTTGTCGTAACACAGCAGAATACATAATGACTTGGTCCCTCACACTCTGTTCTGATACATCTCATTCAGAACTGATGATGCACGTCAGTCACGCGACACTCAACAAAAAGCTGAAATAACATTGATATCGAAGTGTAGCTGAGATCATTTTTTTACGAACTGAAACAATTTTCTTTTTCAGCGTGACAATTTCGCTTAAACAGCAAGAGCAATTAAAGCACAAATAACACCTCACAACAGAATCTGTTAAAGTCTGACGGTGCCTTCCACTGCAACGTTCTGCTTGCTTTCAAGGAGTTGACAGAGGGGCTTGCCCTTTCGAAAGATTTTCTGTTATCCTCTCTTCCCTCTTCCACCGAAAATCTTGCTCTCTTAACTGAACGTGTTATACCGAGTATAACTAATACATCACCTCGGCCACCTCTCTATGGAAGTCCAGAAATAACGTCCTCTGTCTTTACACGAACACAACGACACACAATTTCTGTGCATGTGTATATTGATATACACACCACACCATATTCGTCGGTACGCGTTTCCCGTTCAATAGTACAAACGTGGACATGCGGTACCCCAGTAAGTTCTGGCCGATACAAAATTGGTTTCCCTAAACCAGGGTCAAATTGAGCAGGGAGCACCTGGTACGTATGAGCTACTTGGCACTCGCGTTTGAGAGAGAAATTCCCACCGTCTCGGAGTCGCCGATCTACACTTGGGTCACGTTGCGGCGCTTGCGGTCAGCCTGCGGGATCTGCTGTGGCTGCTGGTGTGGTGCGGGCGTGGGGGCGGCGGTGCGGGCGCGGGACAGCAGATGGCCCGTCAGGGGCTCGTCCCAGGCGGCGGCGTAGCTGGTGTAGTCGGGTCCGGGGACGGCGCAGTGGCAGGCGGCCTCCTCGTGC
>NC_091549.1:25344048-25346548 GCF_042767895.1 Penaeus vannamei
CTCTCTCTCTCTCTCTCTCTCTCTCTCTCTCTCTCTCTCTCTCTCTCTCTCTCTCTCTCTCTCTCTCTCTCTCTCTCTCTCTCACACACACACACACACACACACACACACACACGCACACATATTATATATATATACATATATATATATATATATATATATATATATATATATATATATATATATATATATATATATATATATATATATATATATATATATATACACACACTCGGCACTATCACAAACAAAATCTAATACTGCAGCACAAGCAGCTTCAAAAAGTCAAAGCTCCTCAGATCCAAACGTACCTGCCATAACATTATTCAAAACCTTAATTCTCGCACATTATACTTTCAAATATAGTAGCTCGGAACTCCCAGAAGAGCTAACGTAAACATCCCTCCGTCACACAGCGCTCACAATTTTTCCGTTGAATCAATAGAATAATAACTCTTCGTTGAAACAGCGATGAAATCTCACTGGGTATAGATTAGATTATACTCTATCCTGGTGTATATATCTCGAATGTTAGACAAATTATGCTGAATTCTGGCGCATATATCCAGAATATTGCATACGCACTATACTGCATACTATACCGTGATCTGTATTCCCTTAGCATCGCAAATACACTATACTGTATCCCAGCATACATGTATCCGTACGCCAGCTCGCTTCTCCTCTGGATGTTGCGAACTATCGCATAGATCATGCAACAAGCTGCTAATAGGTTGGGAGAAGGGGGGGGGGGAGATGAGGAAAGGGAGGGGTGCTAGGAGAGGCTGGGGGGGTGCAATGGTTGTTTTCCTTTCGTGGACGTTTTGTGTTTTTGAGGTTAGGCTAGTCTTCATTAAGGGAAGTGCTGCGGGCCCAAGAGACATCCCGATAAAATTTTGAAAACTTATCCTTTCTTTTGACTATTTTTGCTCACGCCTTCTTTTTATTCATTTTCCCCTCTGATGATAATTAGGCTTGGAATCTGAAGAGTTTTTTTCTTTTTTCAACCGACTGGGTATGCTCAGTGTTTCGTTATCACTCCGTATCTCTCTTTCTCCTTTTCCTCTCTCCCCACTCTCTCTATCTCTATCTATCTATCTCTCCCTCCCTCCCTCTGTCTGTCTGTCTGTCTGTCTGTCTCTCTCTCTCTCACTCACTCATTTACTTTGCTCATTTCCTGTTTCCATGTATTATGCGTCTTCATTTACGCGTCTCAGTCTGTTTACCTTCATCACAGGAGCATCAGATGTTCTCTTTACCTTTCCCCCGTCTTCTTTTATTCCCATTTTCCCAGTTCTCCAAGTCTTCTCCTCATTACCATATCTCTGTTTCATTTCAGGCACTATCTTACTGTAAAAACCGTTTGCTCTTTATTCCTTACTGTTTCTTCACATACATGCTTTCCTCTTCAAATATTCATCGCCCTGGAAATTCATGCAGTTCTCCTTCTCTGTCTTCTTCCCTCTTCCCCTCTGCGGCTCTCGGCCTTTGTTCCCTCGCTGTTCCTCCCCTACTTTCCTCCCCTTCCTTTCCTTCCGGTTGCTACATATCGGCTGCGCTCTGCCGTTGGTTGCTCGCTTTCTGTAGTCGCTATCGTTCTCCCCCCTCGCGCTCTTTGTCTTTCTTTGCCTCTTTGTTTGTAGTTCTCTCAATCTGTAGGTTTTTCACTCTGTTTATCTTTCTATTTGGCTTTCTGTCTGGCCTTGTATTTGTCTTTTTGTCTTTCTGTATGCTTTTCCGTCTCTCCCTCCCCCTCCCTTTCTCTTTCTCTCTCTCTCTCTCTCTCACTCTCACTCTCACTCTCACTCTCACTCTCACTCTCACTCTCACTCTCACTCTCACTCTCACTCTCACTCTCACTTTCACTCTCTCTCTCTCTCTCTCATTCTCTCCCTCCCCTCCCTCTCTCTCTCTCTCTCCATCGTTTTTGTCTCCCTATCAGCCAGAATCTCGCTCACTCCCTCGACTACTCCACCTATCTTTTCAGTCTCTCCCTCCCCCTCTCTTTCTCTGCCTCTCCCTCTCGTCTCCCTCAGCGCAGCAAAGACATAAAGGACGAGACGAACCGAAGGAAATCATACCCGTAAATCTGTCAAGGAGGGAGAGGGAGCCATTGTCTCTGGACAAGGATTATCACCGCCTTCGGGATCTGCTCATGATGGACGAGATAACTGGGCGCTGCGACCGTTTCCGAGGGACTGCCTTCGCCGCCGTCCCGTGTGGGTGTCTCTGGGGCGGGATGTGGATGTGGTGTTTCTATGGCGGGAGGTGGAGTATGTGGGTTGGATGTGGATGTGGGTGTTTCCGTGGCGGGAGGTGGAGTATGTGGGTTGGATGTGGATGTGGGTGTCTCTGTGGCGGGAGGTGGAGTATGTGGGTTGGATGTGGATGTGGGTGTCTCTGTGGCGGGAGGTGGAGTATGTGGGTTGGATGTGGATGTGGGTGTTTCTGCGGCGAAGGTAGGTGAGATATGTGAGCGGGGTGTGTGTGAGGCGAAGTA
>NC_091549.1:25351548-25354048 GCF_042767895.1 Penaeus vannamei
GCGATGAGGCCTCTCTCTGGAGAAGGAAATCAAGGAGCACGCAGATGACGCGATAAAGAAGGAAGAGGAAGAGAGTGAAGGAGGAAAAAGAGATAGCGGAAAAATAAAAAGAATTATTATAGAAAACAGAAAAAATACATATTAATGGAAGAAAAAAAATGAAGACTGAACACGGAATTCATCAAAGGAAAACATATAAAAGCGAGTATAAACAAAATACGAAAAAAGGAAAGAAAGAATAAAAAATACAAGAAAAAAAAGGAAACGAGAAACCCTCAGACCAAAAGAGAATGAGAAGAGACACAAAGGAGGAGAGAGAGAGAAGAATATAAAAGGCAATTATAATCCAGTATAAAAGCTAAGATTCTGTCGGCGCGAGAGACAGACTCACGCCAAGCACCTCCGTAAGATGGTAAGGGGATGCGAAGACGTTTTCAGGGGAAGGAGACGCTGCTGAGGGGGGGAGCGGAGGGGGGCGAGGAGGGGGGTTGTGAGAAAGAGGTTGCGGGAGGGGAAGGGGACGGGAGGGAGAAGGGGGAAGGGAGAAAAGGGAAGGAGACGCTGCTGAGGAGGGGGGCGGAGGGAGGGGGGTGAGAAGGAGTTGCGGGCGGAGGGAGGGGAGCAGGCAAGGAGGAGGAAGGGAGAAGGGAAGGAGACGACTGCTGAGAGAGGGCGGAGGGTAGGGTGGGGTGAGAAGGAGTTGCAGGAGGGGGGAGGGCGGGCGGAGAGGAGCAGGGAAGAAGGGGAAGGAGACGCTGCTGAGGGGAGCGGAGGGGAGGGAAGAAAGGGAAAGAAGAGATGCCGGAGGGGGGTGAGAGGGAGTGGGGGATCAGGGAGGAGGGGGAGAAGAAGGAGTTGCCGGAGGGGAGAGGGGACGGGAGGGAGGAGGAGAGGAGAGGGAAGAAAGAGGAGATGCGGAGGGGGGTGTGGAGGAGGGAGGAGAGGGAAGGGAAGGAGATTCGGAGGGGGAGAGGGAGTGGGGGATAGGGAAGGAGATACGGAGGGGAGAGAAGGAGTGGGGGAGGGAGAGGGGAAGTGGAGGGTGTGAGATGGAGGTGAGAAGAAGGAGAGGGGAAATGGAGGGGAGATGGGGCCAGAATAGGTAAAGGGGAAATGGAGAAAGGGAGAAGACGGGGGGGGATGAAGGACAAAGCCTTGAGAGAGAGGAAGTGGGATGGAAAGAGATTGGAAAGCGGAGAGATAGAGGTGAGGATGGAGAAGAGGCAAGAGCTGCGGAAGGGTCAAATGAGGGGGAACCGTGAGGGGAGGTGGAATAGCAAGAAGGAAGGGGCAGAGAGGACGACGGCACAAGAAGAAGAGAGGGAAGGGGCGGTGGATGGATGGGCTCTGGATGGGGAGGGAAAGAGTAAAGAAGAGGGAAGGAGAAAAGGAGAAGAGGGAAAGGAGAATCGGAGGAGGGGGAGAGGAAAACAGGAGAAGAAATATGAATTGAAAGTGATGGATAAGGTTGCGAAAAGCCGTGAGGGGAATATAGTGAGAGAGGGAGGGGGTGGGGGGAAGGATGGAGAAGAAGAAAGAAAGAATGATAGTGACACATTTCAAGGGAAAAAGGCATAAAAGAGAAAAATGTAAGATATAGCATGCTATAAAAAAAAGAAGAAAAAAAGAGAGAGAGAGAATTCCAGATTCACTGTTCATGTGTTTTTTACACGATGCAAAACGGGAAGAGAAAATTCATTTCAAAAATACATTTTGCAAAAAATAAAAAAATAAAAATGTAGCAAGATAAAACAGAAAGTCTGTTAAATCCGCAAAAGCCGAACGCTCCAAAAGTTAAAAACAATTAGAATTAAAATCATGAAAATTAAGGATGGAAAACTTTCTCAGGGCGTAAAAAGGAAAATTTCTGTTAATGAAGTATGTGCCGAGACTGGCATTCTGCGCAGAATTCGCGAATCAGCCTTTCTGTCAGCCGCCCTTCTGTCAGCAGACGTCAGCATTAGTTGCATCCGCATATCGGAGAAATTTCGGTCCATCTCTTCCCTTTATTTGTAGCTATATATAAATAAATAAATAAGTAAATAGATAAATATATATATATATATATATATATATATATATATATATATATATATATATATATATATATATATATATATATATATATATATATATATATATATATATATATATATATATATATATATATATATATATATATATATATACATACACTTATTTATATTTTATAAAGATAGATAAATTGAGGAGGAGAAAGAGAAAGTAAGAGTGAGTGAGAGAGAGAGAGAGAGGGAGAGAGAGAGAGAGAGAGAGAGAGAGAGAGAGAGAGAGAGAGAGAGAGAGAGAGAGAGAGAGAGAGAGAGACAGACAGACAGACAGACAGACAGACAGACAGACAGACAGACAGACAGACACAGAAAGACAATAAAGTACAGCGAAAGAGAAAAGACAAACAGCGCGAGAACGAGGAGCCAGACCAAGAACCGAGAGGAGAAAGCGAGGGAGAGAGAAGCCCCAA
>NC_091549.1:25364048-25366548 GCF_042767895.1 Penaeus vannamei
CGGGGTATACTGGGGCGCAAGGAAATCTTTCGAGGGGACTTGAACCGACAACGGAGATCTTATCTTATTTATTTTATTTTATTGTTATTTTTCAATATACTGAGATAATGGGAGGGTTTAGGATAAACACTGGACTGTAGTTAAAGCTGTTTCTTAATGAAGGTATACTGTGGTAACTAAAGATTCTGAGATTACTTTTAAATGGGAGGGACTTTGGGTGTAGTTGGGGGTAACAGAAATTCGATATTGGAGGATAGCTGGCCCCTCTTAATGTGACAAAGTTCATGTATGTGCTCGAAGTCTTGGAGAGTTGGGCTTGCCATAGTGTGATTCTGTAGCGTTCAAGGGGGCAGTGAAAGATTTAGGAAACAGTTTGTAGATCATAGTATCATAATCTATGAAAGCCGTACCTATTAACACTACGATATTTACGACGAAATTTGCCAGCTGGCTGAGCCGGCATGCTTTTAAAGTGAATGCATCAAACTGTTAAGAGAGAGGTTAAGAGAAAGGTTTGCAGCGTATCAAAGGCGGCAGAAAGGACTCTTTCACACGGACTATGCAACCAAGACTGCCTCTTTAGTCCGACCTGGGCATGATGCCATTATGAACTGGAACACCTCTTTAATGCCCTCAGGTCCTCAATGCACTCAGGATGGATCTAGGGCCGAGGCGTAGGATCCCTTAGAGGCCATAAATTTTCGCATGTCATGGCCCTGGGACCCTCACGTGGAGTCTCAAGTAGAGCAACTTTATGGCCTGTGGGGGGAATAGATTGATTTTCTTTTCCGGTTCTTATTCCCATCATTTGTATTTTATCGTACTTTTCGTGTTTTCGCTCTTATCTTTTATTTTGTTCTACATTTCTTTTTTATTCTATTTCTTCCACTTACTCTTTTCGTGATATATCTTTAAATTCTTTCTCCCTTTCCGTACTTCAGGACAGCTATCTGATATCTGGGACGGGTCTTTTTCACCCTTTTTCCGTCGGGGAAACTGACAACGAAGGATTCCAAGGCAGGGACTGACTGCCTCTATGCTAAATTTTGCTTCCGAAAAGACTCGATCGTCTCGAAAGTCCTATTTCATCGAATCTTCAGCTGTATTTCACAGCAGCGACTATTCACGAAGAATATACTGCCGGACTCGCTCCCTCAGTCACTCACTTTCCCTTTCATACTGTCGTTTTTTTTCTGTTTGAAAGTCTCTATGTCAGCTTCTCTCTCTCTCTCTCTCTCTGTATACATGAATTCTTGTGCTTCTTATGACCCTTTCTCACTCCTTTTCCCCTCTCTCTCTCTCTCTCTCTCTCTCTCTCTCTCTCTCTCTCTCTCTCTCTCTCTCTCTCTCTCTCTCTCTCTCTCTCTCTCTGTGTGTGTGTGTGTGTGTGTGTGTGTCTATCTATCTATCTATTTATCTATCTGTCTATTTTTCCATCTCTCTCTCTCTCTCTCTCTCTCTCTCTCTCTCTCTCTCTCTCTCTCTCTCTCTCTCTCTCTCTCTCTCTCTCTCTCTCTCTCTCTCTCTCTCTCATCTATCTACCTACCTATCTATCTGTCCTTCTGCCTGTCTGTCTGTCGATCGATTGATCTATCTATCTAACTATCTATTTATCTATCCCTCTCTCTCACTCACAGGCACACACTCAAATGTGTGGGCATATGATGTAATCATAGTTACACGTAAATACGACTAAGAAAGTGTATCCTTGAGATATGAAACCGTGCCTAACTACAAAGTTATTAATCATTGGTTGACAGAGCATCCAATCTCGCCCACTGCCACGCATATCTTCTGACAGTCAAAGCCCCTTGCATCAGCTCATGTTAAGACGTAACGCCTCTGCTCTGTCACACATATTCACTATTCATTACTTAAATATACTAGACAGCAAGGCCAGTTCAATGTATATTCTCAAGATTGACACGGCTTTTGTATAAAGATGAAGCGTCTGTGAATCTGCGTGAGCTAAGCTGTCTGAAAAGAAAATGGAACACATCTCACGTGTATCATCAACGAACGCACAGACAAACACTTAGACAAACAAATGCAAAAGACATACATGCAAATAACGAACTTCATATTGCTTGCATCGTGGCTCCATTTGCTGAGTGAGATATTATTTATTGCAGGTTTTACATCTGTAATTGCATCCACATTCCATGTATAACATTTACATTGCATGCATGTTTTCTCTAAGATTTATGAATGCTATTCTTATCCCGAAGTTAGAGAGACAAATAAGGGATATTTAAAAAGCAATACCCTATCAAAACAAAGTTTTTTATAGAAAGATATGAAAAATAAGATCAAGCTATCCACTAAGCGTATTATAAATCAATAAAATGTCAAACTTGAGGATAAAATTAATACTTTTTAAAAAATAGGTACATAAATATAAATAAATCAATAAATAAATTTATATATATATATATATATATATATATATATATATATATATATATATATATATATATATATATATATATATATATATATA
>NC_091549.1:25376548-25379048 GCF_042767895.1 Penaeus vannamei
AAATCGGGGACTGGGAAATGGGGTATCTGCTTCTCTTTTTTTGTGGACTTGGTGCGTGCGTGCGTGTGTGTATGTGTGTGCGAATGTGTGTGTGTGTTTGTGTATGTGTGTGTGTGTGTGTGTGTGTGTGTGTGTGTGTGTGTGAGAGAGAGAGAGAGAGAGAGAGAGAGAGAGAGAGAGAGAGAGAGAGAGAGAGAGAGAGAGAGAGAGAGAGAGAGAGAGAGAGAGAGAGAGAGAGAGAGAGAGAGAGAGAGAAAGAGTTAGCTTTGTATTCTTTTCCTTTTTTCCTCACTCTTTCGCAACACCTCAAATCGGATGAAATTATCTCTCCTTCCTCCTTCCTTTCTATCCTCGCTCTAACTCTTCTTCTGTAGCTTCTTCTCTCTATCCCTTTCTTTCTTTTTCCTTTTCTCCCTCTTCCTCTCTTCCTTGATCTCCTCTACACCCTCTCCCTCTCCTTCCCTCACTCCAAACCCGTGCCATGTAAATCACCCGAGCAACGAAGATAAGATAAAAAAGAAGGAGACAGAGAGAGAGAGAAAAAAAATAAGGCGATAGCGCGTGTTTACGGGTCAGACGAATAGAAATACAGTACAGCCTTTTCGTCACGGTGTTCCCGGCCGTCTTAACGAATTCGATAAGGGATCTTGGAGTGTCCAATTTAAGGGTGTCCATCGAGGCTGCGTGTCCTCCTGGAACCCGCGGGGGATAAATTTGTTGGCGGCGTCCCATTACTGTCACGTGAGGACCCACAGGCGGCCGCTGATTGAGGCGTCCCGGGGCTTCTCTTCTTCCTCTTCCTCTTCTCCTCCGACTTCTCTTCTTCCTCTTCCTCTTCTCCTCCGACTTCTCTTCTTCCTCTTCCTCTTCTCCTCTGACTATTCTTCCTCTTCGTTCTCCGATTACTCCTACATCTTCTCTTATTCGTTCTACCCATTTTCCTTAATTCTTTTCGTCTTTCCCCAGCTTTTTCCCCTGTGCTTTTCTTCCTCCTTTTATTCTTCTTCGGCTTTCTTCGATCTTTCCACTTTTACTCTTCTTTTCTCTCTCCTCCCTTCTCCCTTCCTTCCTCTTCTCCTTTCCGTTTCCCTTCCCACTTTTCCCCTGCCTTCCCTCCCACTTCTCTGCTCTCCTCTCCATTATCGAGGGAGATGGAAGGGAGGCCGACAGACATTAATTCCCCTCCCTCTTAATCCTTCCTCTATTGCCCCGATCTGGGATTTGATTGCCTCTTCTCCTCCCCCCCCCTCCCTCCCCTCCCCTAGAATATTCTCCCTTCTCCCTCCCCCTCCTTCCCTCCCTTCTCCTCTCCTCTCCTCCCAGACCCTTCCCTCCCTCCCTGCCCCTCCCCCTACCTTTCAACGCCCGGGGGAACACGGATTGGGGGAGAGGGGGCGAGGAGGTAGGGAAGAAGTAGTAGCAGTAGTAAAAGGACAAACCAAAACCCCTTAGATGACCTTTATTACGCCTGAAGATAAAGTCGGGATTCGTGCGTGGTGGAGGGGCGATAAAATACAATTTACTCGCTCCTCTCTCGCTCTCTTTCTCTTTTTTTGTCTCTGTCCTTGTAACGAGAGCATATATTATGGCGCGATAATTGGGCTCTGCCTCGGGGAACGCTTGATCATGTAATTTGGGTGAAATAATGGCGTTGACACGTCGCATTGTGGTCGTTTTACAACACTACGTCAGCGCGGGGCTCGTGTGCACGCAGGGATTTGTGTGTGTGTGTGTGTGTGTGTGTGTTTGTGTGTGTGTGTGTGTGTTCGTGTGTGTGTATGTGTGTGTGTATGTGTGTGTGTGTGTGTGTGTGTGTGTGTGTGTGTGTGTGTGTGTGTGTGTGTGTGTGTGTGTGTGTGTGTGTGTGTGTGTGCGTGCGTGCGTGTGTGCGTGTGTATGTGTGTGTGTGTTTTGTTGGATATATTGTGTGAGCGAGAAAAAAAGAGAGCGATTGAGAGAGAGAGAGAATGATACCTCCTTTCCTTCCTGTACGTCAAAATAATCATCACACAGCCCCTGCACCATCACTTTTATCTCTCTCCAGTTCCTTCCCTGTTTCCTTTGACGTGACCGGTCCTTCTGCCGTCTCCTCTCCTCTAAAGTCTCCATTCCGAAATATTTCATTGCTCAGACTTTCACCCCAAGTAATTTCACATCTTAAGCTAAAGAAAAAGAATGTGCCTAACTCTCGAAACAAGTTAAATAAAAAAAGAAAAAAAAAAAGAAATAAGAAAAAGGGCTAATCAGAATCCTCGAAGTCTTCATTTTTCTTTTTCGTTTTTGTGTTACGTTTTTCGTCCATTCATTTGCATCTCCTTTGGCGCCTTTGCTCCTCTTCCTATTAATGTTATAATGATACTGTGATTGCTTCTGCTACTATTGTAATTATTCCTGCTATGACTGCAAATGATACTTGCAACCTTTCTACTTGTGCAACTACTATTACTATAATTTGGAAAGCTTTTGTTCTTCTTTTTTCTTGAGTATCTTTAATACGTAC
>NC_091549.1:25394048-25399048 GCF_042767895.1 Penaeus vannamei
TCTCTCTCTCTCTCTCTCTTTCTCTCTCTCTGCCTGTCTGTCTGTCTCTCTCTCTCTGTCTGTCTGTCTCTCTCTCTTTCTCTCTCTCTCGACCACAGCGCGCAAATATTGACCATTTCCCCTTCCCGTGAATTCTATTTATATTTAAAAATGTCACATTATTATTATTAGCAATTACACCCGCCAACAACACCATCAGCTCCATCTTCATCATCACAATCTTCCTCTTCATCATCATCATTATCATCGCCATCATCATCAACACCACCACCACCATCACCCCCACCAAGACCATCATCATCATCATCATATCGCATCATCACATCACATCATCACCAGAACCCTCACCACCGCCACTGCCCAACGGCCCACGCTAGAACCTCTCACCGGCGCGTTTATCCAACACCGGCCGCCATAGTGCAGAACAACACAGTGCAGGTCGACCAGGAATATGAATGTGATAGGTGGCCGGCTGGAACACAGGCCCACTGATGGCTCAACAAGGCAGAGCGAACGTTCTATGCAGGTAAACATGAGAATTTCAAATGAAGTTCAGGCTGCTAATGGTGGTGGTGCCGGTAGTGGTGTTGGCTGTGGCTGTGGTGGTTGTGGTTGTGAAAGGGGTTGTGAAAGGGGTTGTGGTTTGGTGATGCCGGTAATTGAAGAGGCGATGGAAGGTAGTGCTGATATTGGCAGTATTAGTAATAATAGTTGTAATGTTGATGGTGACAATGATTTTCCTGATACAGCCAAAAAAGTGAAAGAATGACATGGAATGATAGCAGAGAACGAAAACACGGTCCATGAGAAAAGTAAAGTAAATAAAAGAAAGGAAAGAAATGAAAAAGAATCAGAAAAGATGCAGAAGAAAAGAAATCTTTCACGTGGGTGTACAAAATCGTTCAAAAGTTTCGCTGATTTTTGATACGTAAACCACTGAAAAATGAGCGAACGATTTTGCGAAACCGGTGGCAGCGTCGGGTGACGACAGTAAATAAGGAATGACAATAAGAGTGACATTTATGGACAAGCGTTGAGAGTGTTAATGGAGAGCAGGTAAGAACGAAATAAAAAAAAACGGGGCTAAAACGGGAGAAAGATATTGAAATAACACCCTTGGAGAACACGCTTTTGAGGTGTGAATGGAAATGCTTCTTTAAAATCTATCGTTGAAGTGAGAGGGAAATAGTGACAATGAGAGAGAGAGAGAGAGACAGACAGACAGAGAGAGAGAGAGAGAGAGAGAGAGAGAGAGAGAGAGAGAGAGAGAGAGAGAGAGAGAGGGAGAGAGAGAGAGGGGGGGGGGGGTAGACAGAGATCATGAGACGGGAAGATAAGCTCGCCCTTGGATGCATCGAAAATTAATGTTTTCATCAGAACAAAAATCATTCAGGAAAAATGGCGCTTGAACAAAACTCCCGATCAGTTGTGTTCGGTCAACACAATGCAGTAATGATTTTTAAAACTTTTTTAAACGATTACTCGAACGTTTATTGACAGAACCTCTGGTGGTTTGATATCAAAAAGCGACCAACACGAAAATGAGATCCTATTTTATTATTGTTGTTTCTAATGATTTTCCTCTGAATATAAAATTCTTTGTTCTCTTGCTTCGAAAGTATGAGTGCCTGTGGAAATGGCCTGTAAAGAGACACTAGACAAGGAAGGGAAAAGTTTTCTAAGCAATGTTCCCGTCCGAAATTACCAGCGACAACGGAAAGTTTGGTCCCGCTTCCCTCAGTAAACATGAGATGCTTCAGTAGCGAAACCGTTAAAATACGCAGAGCATTTGTGTCAACATTCAATGGGGGCGGAGATGGAAATGCGTTATTCTAGCGAAGTACCGAGGGTATACCGGCTGAGTGCGGATGACTGAACCACACAAACAAACGTGGTACAAAATATCTATTGGAGATTCATTGGTTCAATATGTTCTTACAAAAAAAAAGAAAAAAAAATCCTTATTTGGCCTCCTCATTGAAGGAGACTTTAAAGCAAGCGCAAGTTTCGTCCAATAGCAAAAAGAGCAAGGAACTTGGCTAGTCACGCTCGACAAAATATGCCCTCAAATAAACAAGTACAGTTTGGGTTCAACTTTGTTTCCGCTCTTTGTGAAAATGAGACCTGCTTATCATTCGGGTAGGACCTCCGAATAGGGTTGGGTTTATCAGAACGCAATAAATATTGCAGGCGAGCCACCAAAGGCCAAAACGAACCAACAGAGCTTCTGCGCATAAATAGAATCAAATTATCATTGAAGCCCGAAGAGTTACGCTAACAGCCATAATCGGCTAGACAGTAAAACCACATCAGGATTCTATTTGAACCCGACCATGAATAAAGCAGTACATGCACAGCGAAAATACCGCGTGGCTGAGCGCGACTGCTCTGCTCATGGAGCTATTTCAGCGCGAGAGCACAAGGGCCCTGTAATTAGAGGCGCGAGAGCAAGCCTCGGCTCCGCTGAACGAGCTAAATGCGCTACTCAGAGGGACCGAGAGGCCGGGAGAGGCGGGGAGAGATTGTGAAAGAGCGAGAGGGAGGGAGAGAGATGCCCGGAGAGGCCTAGAGAGACCGAGAAAGGGAGAGATAGAATGCCTGGCCGCCCACGAGTGTCTGGGAGATGATGATGAATGTCGACAGCTACGAAATATTAACACCCGAGTCGCCCGCCCTCAAAGCTGGCGGAAGGAGGGCCTCCGTCGGCCGCGGCGAGGGCGCGCTGCTCGGCTTCCTCGCGCCTTTGGCCGTCGCTCGGCCTGTGCCGTGTGCGTGCGTGCGCGTGAGCATGTCCGTTTGCGCTTCCGTCGGCATGTGGGTGTGCATATGGGTGTTTTGTGTGTTTGGTAGTGCGTTGATATTCGCTTCTGTGTATGTTGTGCGAATGACTAAATGTGTGTGCATAGGCTTCTTTAATCACGCATATTAGTGTGCGTGCAAAGGTATACTACTCAAACATCTATTCCAACTAACCGTCTTCATTACCGTAAAGTCTTTCCGCGACCCCGCTCCTGATACGCCTTAATTCGCAAATCATCTCCGTCCATCAAACCGCGAGCGTTTCCGCGGAGAGCGAGCGCGCCCGTGATGAGAGGGGCCGCAAATAACCCCCGACTAATGGCCTCAAATAGGCAATAAAATCGGCCCCCAATAATAATTACCGGCGCGTGGGTAGGACATGGGTTAATTACCTTAAAAGATACTGCTAATGCAATTACTTCGGCACTTTAATGCGTCTAATGACTGATATCCCGACAAAGAAAATTGTTTTAGCCCTTAATTGGAGTCAGGCCACCATAAACCGCCGCCCGTGTCGCCGCGCCGCCCGGCCCGCCCCAGCCCTCCCCACGGGCCCTCGAGCCCCGTGTCAAAAAGCAGCGGTTATCATAAAAAGAAAAAGCTTCGTTAACGGCCTCCTCCAGACCAACCGTGGCCGCCACTATGCGCTTCGCTGCCCCCACAAACCGAATCGAACGTTACGGTTATTTTCACCGGTGCTGTAGCGTGAGGAAGGAATTCGTTCGTCTGATCGAGGTGATAGCGGCGCATATGTTCAGTGACGAATTCGTTTTTGGAGAGTGATAACAGAGGCATGTTTATAAATCTGCTCATTAAGGTTTAACTTGTTTGGATGAATGAGCAAATAAATCAAAACATGAAGAGGACGGTTAGAAGAATGTGCTGAATGCTTTCTTGAAACATGGTTTTATCTCCCTTCTTTCTACTTTCCGTTCTTCCACATATATATATGCCTTTTCTCACTGTATTGCAGATTTCTCTCCATTTCTTCTGTACCCCCAGGCTTTATTTTCCATTTTCGCTCTCTTTTTTACTCGTTTTTATCCTTCCATTTTTTTCTCTATTCCCCCGCACCTTCCTTTTTAACCGAAATTTCTTTCACTTTCTCTCTTTTCCCCACACAATAGTTTTCTCCCTTTCCCCTCCCCCCCCCCATTCCCGTCAGCCTCGGAACTGATTCCTTCGGCGTTAATGCGATGTTTCCTCGCGCCGCGATCGCTGACAAAGCGCCCGACAGGTCACTTAGCGGCTGGCGCCATCATCGAGTTCTCCTTTGGCGTGGAATTAACTTCTTTGCTATGTTCCCCTGGACACGTTTTCTCCTCGGATTTTATCTTTGCTCTGCCCTATTTTCATACGATTTTTCCCTTTTTTCATCCACTCTGTTCGTTTATGTCTATATGTCTGTCTGTCTGTCTGTCTCTCTCTCTCTCTCTCTCTCTCTCTCTCTCTCTCTCTCTCTCTCTCTCTCTCTCTCTCTCTCTCTCTCTCTCTCTCTCTCTCTCTCCCTCTCCCTCTCCCCCTCTCTCTCTCTTTGTCCTTCCGTTCCCTTATCCTTATCCGTCTCTCTCTCCCTTCCCCTCCCTCCCCTCCTTCCTTCCCTCCCTCCCCCTCCTTCCTTCCCTCCCTCCTCCCTCTTACCTTCCATACTTCCCTCCCATCCCGCAACACCTTCCCTCTCTGAACCCCTCTCCCTCCCTCCCCCCCCCCCTTCCCCGCCTTACCTCTCTCTCTCTCTCTCTCTTGAACTTATCAGGGGAGCTTGTTAAGGCTGTTGGCATGGAACTACCTGCCTCCACTTTCTTTTGTGAAGTAAACATTTTTACTCTTTCGCGATAAACTTGTGAAGTTTAAAGTTATCCCATTAGCAGTTTTTCTTTCCGATGGGCGATATACCTGGCGAAAGCTGCTCAAAGTGTTTACTTATGTAGATACAGAATACATCATTGTGATTATGTTCCATTGGAGGCGTTATTGTTGTTTTGATCAAGCCCAACTATGCATTTAAGTTTACTACTAAGATCTGCTATTGTTTATCTTCCTTTCTTTCAGAGTCTGTTGTCATGATTGAATGATTCTTGATGTGTCTGTCAATAGAGGCTTACTAACGACGGAGGCCATATTCGATGATGGTACATTGTTATCTGCTTTCTATGCATCCTTATGTGTTTACAAAATTTATATTTCAATCTAAAATCTTA
>NC_091549.1:25421548-25424048 GCF_042767895.1 Penaeus vannamei
ATATATATATATATATATATATATATATATATATATATATACATATATACATACATACATAT
The DNA here is from genome assembly GCF_042767895.1 of Penaeus vannamei. Classification (NCBI taxonomy): domain Eukaryota; kingdom Metazoa; phylum Arthropoda; class Malacostraca; order Decapoda; family Penaeidae; genus Penaeus; species Penaeus vannamei. The sequence goes on from NC_091549.1 coordinate 25,421,611, forward strand.
AAATGGCCGGCGGACGGATGATAAGACATGCGAATAGACAGACAAACAGATAGAGAACCCCCTCCTGTATCCCCGTCACCCCGATTTTCCCACCCACCTCCGCAGGGTGAGCAGACATACAGGGTAGACAAATATACAGACAGACAGACAAAAGGTACCCCCCCCCCCTCCGCCTGCTACCTACAAACTTCTCTAAGCCCCACTCAGTAGGCCCCTTTCCCCCCAAATACTACCGGCCCGTCCCCTTGCTTCACTATGCCCCGTCCCACAATCCTTCTAACCATCCTCCACCTCCTCCTTCGCCTCCTTCTTGCACCCTCTCCTTCATGCAACTATTTCCACTCCCTGCCCCCTTCAGAACCTCTTTACTCCTCCCTCCTCCGCCCCAACTCCTTCCTGAACCCCCCTCAAAGCTCCTCCCTCCTCCCCCCTCCCTTCCCTCGGCCCTACTTTAGCTCCTCCCTGAACCCCTCACTGCTCCCCCCCCCCCCCCTTCCCCCTCCCCCCCTACACAAAGGCCGGCCACGCGCGTGTTCTCTCCGCGTCACGACGTCGGTCTGTTTCTCCCTCCTTCCTCGTCGTCCGTCTCCACCGCTCCAGCTGGAAGGCCCTCGGCGCGCTGCTTCTCTCCGTCGTTATTGGTCTCTCGCCTCTCTCTCGTCTTACTCTTTTACCACTCGAGCATGTCTTCTTTTCCCAATCTCTTCTTCTCGTCTATCGTCTCTTGGTTATTTTCGACCTCCCCCTCTTCTCTTCCCTTCTCGTCTTCTCTTCTCTTCTGTTCTCTCTCTTCCCCTTCTCTTGCTTTATATTATCGTATCTTTCCTTATCTTCTCTCCATCTTCTCTCGAAACGAGTCCGTTTCCTCTCCTCCGAAACTCTTTCAAAGCGGCCCTGCTTTAGTTATTGATCACCTCCTGACTACCTCCTTCGATGAAAGTCTAGGTGTACCCCCCCCCCACCTTACCCTGCGATCCCCAACTGTCCTCTCATACCCTACTCTATCCCTTGCCTTGTCTCTTCCCCCATTCTTCTTCCTTTCCTCTGCTAAACCTTCCGACATGACCCTATCCCATGCCGTCTTACTTTCCCACCATCCCCCCTCTCTCACATTTTCCTGCAGCCTTTCATCACTTTTCTCTCTTTCTCTTGCCCTTCTCCCTCTCCTCCCTTCAGTCTTTTAATCGCTCTCTCTCCTTCTCGCTTGCTCCCTCCCTTCCCAACCCTGCCGCCTCGTCCCCTGCCCTCCCTTAAGACGTCCTCCTTGAATGGGTATGAGCCCTGGTGATCAACTTTCTCCAATGGCCGAGTTAATTCGCACAGAAAATAGATCAAAAGAGTCTTCAAGTCGCCTTCTCTTCCGTTCGCTTTGTGCCTCAATTTCTCTTTCTCTCTTTCTCTCTTCCTCCCCTTTCCTCTCTCTGTCCTTGTCTGTCTTTCTGTCTATTTGTCTGTCTATTTGTTTGTCTTTCTGTCTGTCTGTCTGTCTCTGAGTCAAAGTCTCTCTTCTCTCTCTCTCTCTCTCTCTCTCTCTCTCTCTCTCTCTCTCTCTCTCTCTCTCTCTCTCTCTCTCTCTCTCTCTCTCCTCTCTCTCTCCCTCTCCCTCTCCTCTCCCTCTCCCTCTCCCTCTCTCTCTCTCTCTCTCTCTCTCTCTCTCTCTCTCTCTCTCTCTCTCTCTCTCTCTCTCTCTCTCTCTCTCTCTCTCTCTCTCTCTCTCCTCTCCTTCTCCCGCTCTCTCTCTCCCACTCTCTCTCTCTCTCTCTCTCTCTCTCTCTCTCTCTCTCTCTCTCTCTCTCTCCTTCTCCCGCTCTCTCTCTCCCCCACTCTCTCTCTCTCTCTCTCTCTCTCTCTCTCTCTCTCTCTCACTCTCGCGCTCTCTCTCTTTCATCCCTTTTGTTTTTCAATTTGCTTTTATTTATTTTTATCGTTTTGTTTCACTCGGCCATACAATTTCGTTTATGTAACTGCGTATGTGTAGGTAAACTTCACGGAGGAAAACAAATAGTTCCAAATATCAGAGCCAACTACGCATAGCAAAACAAAAAACAAACAGACAAAAAAGGAGGCAGACATATTCAATAAATTGGAAACTAAAGGTGAAATATCCATTCGTACAAAACAAATCTGGAGGCAAAACCGATGTGTATTGCAGTGATACACTAAAACAACGTAAATGTCTTGGCGGTATACACTCAGGACCCAGTCGCCCCAGCCCCCTCTCCCTTATTCCCCTCCTCCCCTTTCCTCCTCTCCGTTTCCTTTCCTTCCCTCCTCCTCCCTACTCCTTCCACCTATATGTCTCCTTTTCCTCTCTTCTACTCCCCTCCTTCCTTTCTCCTCTCTTCCCTTCCCTCCCCTATATGTCCTTTCTTCTCCGTCCTACCCCCTCCTTCCCTACTCCTTGCAACCTCTTCCTTCCCTTTCCCCTCCTTCCCTGC
>NC_091549.1:25451548-25456548 GCF_042767895.1 Penaeus vannamei
AAGAAAGGAGAAGGGAGGGTGGAGAAGCACAGAAAAGTGAATATGGAAGGGAAAGGATGGGCGGAAAGGAAGAAGAAGAAAAGAGAAGATGGGAGAATAAGGACGGAGGGAAAGGGAGTATGGAAACAAGGAAAGGGGAGAAGTTAAGAAGAAAAGGAAAGGGGAAAGAGGAAATTTCGTGGTTTGGTATTACGGGGAAAGCGAAGGAAAAGAGAAAGTGAAAGAGAATCACGCGGATACTCTTGCACAAAGAGAAGACAAACACAGAGACGCAAGGGATACAGGAAAAAATGCAAAAAATAAATGCAGAGGGAATCGAGAAGCGGTGGGTGGAGGAAGAAGAATAGGAGGAGGAACAGGAGAAGGAGGATGAGGAGGAAGAGGAGGAGGGTGAGAAGGAGGAAGAAGAGGAAGAGGACGAGAAGGAGGAATGAGATTAGAAAGAAGAGAAAAAGGACGAGGAGGAAGGAGATTAGAAAGAAGAGGAAAATCGGGAAGAGGAGGAAGATCAGGAAGAGGAAGAGGGGAAGGAGGAGGAGGAGGAACCACCTACGTACACACCGCTCTCCTGTCTACACAATACACAGGGTAATAATTTACGGAACTGAAGCCCTTACCGAGAAGGGCAACCGGGAGAAGGGGGACGGGAATAGGGGGGGGGGGGGGGGAGGAGAAGAAAGGTGAGGGGACGGGGAGGGGAGGGAAGGGGGGAGGGGGAGGACAGAAGCGGAATGTGAGAATATTGGGGTAGCTGAGAAGGAAGAGGAATGTGGATACAAAAGGGAAAAGGGATAGAGAAAGGAGAGAGAGAGAAAAGTAGGGGAAGGGGAAGGTGATAAAATAGGAGTCGGATTGCATTTGGAAGAGGAATGCTGATTTGTGGTGAAAGTGGTAATAATAATTTTCTCTATGAATCTGAATGCTTAGATCAAATAGAAATACGGCAGTAAGAAGAGTGAATGGTATCAAAAATCAATTAATTAATCAACAGATATTTAAACAAATATGTAGATAAATAGATAAATAAAGAAAACAAATAAATAAGTAGATACACAGATAAATAAACAAACAAACAAATAAACAGAATAAACCAAGATAAAAAATAGGTTATCGTAGTACGGAAGAGTGCAAACACATTAATACCCATCATCCCTCCCCTTCCAGATTTCCCCATCCCGCCATCACTCGCCAAAGAATTAATAAAAAGAAAAGAAAAAAAAGAAAGAAAAAAAACAGAAGTTAGAAGAAAGAAAATGCTGACAGCCTTTTCAATTCTCTAATCTAACAAACCCCCATTTACACACAGCGCAATAGAGGGGAGGAAAAATGTAAGAAAGTTAAGCCATTCTGACTTCTTTTCGTATCTTCACGAACTGTCGACGGGGCGTGAGTGCAGCGGGACCAAGAAGTTAACAAGCTCCACGCACACAAATGCGTAGTCAGCTCAGGGAAGAGATAGAGAGAAAGGGTATGAAATAAACTGAAAGAGAGAGAGAGAGAGAGAGAGAGAGAGAGAGAGAGAGAGAGAGAGAGAGAGAGAGAGAGAGAGAGAGAGAGAGAGAGAGAGAGAGAGAGAGAGAGAGAGAGAGAGAGAGAGAGAGAGAGAGAGAGAGAGAGAGAGAGAGAGAGAGAGAGAGAGAGAGAGAGAGAGAGAGAGAGAGAGAGAGAGAGTAAGTGAGTGAGTGAGAGCGTGAGAGAGACAGAGACAGAGACAGAGACAGAGACAGAGACAGAGACAAAGACAGAGAGAGAGACAGAGAGAGAGAGAGAGAGAGAGAGAGAGAGAGAGAGAGAGAGAGAGAGAGAGAGAGAGAGAGAGAGAGAGAGAGAGAAAATCACCCAGGTAGATACATAGAGAGACAAAGGCAATGTGAGCTCTTTTCCGCCCATTCGCTCGTCGCCGGTGATAACGAAAACGGAATCCAGTTAACCATTTTCCTCACACAGCGCAGGTCAGCCTTATTGTCTCTTGCATCACACGCTGCAGTTCGCTCTTTATCTTGCGTGCGGTAAAACTAGCGCCAAAGTTAATAATTAACAGACAAGAAGTAACAGTGACAATGGAATATTATGATCTACGAACTCTTTTCTTTCCATAGTTCGCTTTTTTTTTTTTTTTTTTTTTTGCTCTCTCTCTCTCTCTCTCTCTCTCTCTCTCTCTCTCTCTCTCTCTCTCTCTCTCTCTCTCTCTCTCTCTTCTCTCTCTCTCTCTCTCTCTCTCTCTCTCTCTCTCTCTCTCTCTCTCTCTTTTCGCACTGCATATTTACTTCTGTATCTAATAACATTCTCCTTCTCTTCCCTTTACATAAGCAGTTTTGTTCCAAATTTTTCCCTCCTTTTGTTTTCTTCTTGGTTTCATCTTCTTCTTCCTTCGCTGAGTCTGTTTTCCGCTGCCTTTTAATTTTAAAATTTCATGACTTTTCTCTACGTCTTGGTTAACAATTCCCTCTTGCTTATTAAAGAATTTTTATCTCCTATCTTTAGCTCCCACTTTTATATATCTTTCCCTTGCAAATTATCTTCCTTATTTATGACCTCCTTCCTCCTTGGTATTCTTGAAGGGAATTTTCTTGCGCTTCCTTCCTTACGACCCGTATCTTCTCTCTTTATTTCCCTATCCCTTTCTATCCTCCCTTCTCACCACTTTTATTTCCATTTACATTTATTTTTCCTCTTTCTTTCTTTTTTTCTTTTTTTTTTCTTTCTTCCCCTAAGTTCTTTTTCCTATAGCTTCCCCTTTCTCTTCTCTTTTTCTAAATTTTCTTTGTTTAAGTTTATTCTTCGTTTCTTTTGCTTCTTCCCTTCATTTCCCTTTCATTCTTTATCTTTTCATTTTCTTTCCTCGTATTTCTTGACCGTCAATTTCTAACTCTCGTGTTTCCTTCCCAATCTCTTATCTTTCTTTTTTTTTCGTTTCTTATCTTCTTTTCCTCTCCCTCATCCTTTCCCTCTATACTTTGTGATCGTTTTTCTTCCTTTCTTTCTTTTTTTATCTTTACTCTTTCCTCACGCTCCTCCCTTCCCTCTATACTTTGTAATTGTTCTCTTCCTTTCTTTCTTTCTTTCTCTTTACCTTTTCCTCACGCTCCTCCCTTCTCTCTATACTTTGTGATTGATCTTTTACTTTCTTTTTTTTCTTTTCACTTTACTCTTTTCTCACGCCCCTCCCTTCTCTCTATACTTTGTGATTGTTCTCTTACTTTTTTTTTCTTTTCTCTTTACTCTTTCCTCACGCCCCTCCCTTCTCTCTATACTTTGTGATTGTTTTTCTTACTTTCTTTTTTTCTCTCTTTATTCTTTCCTCACGCCCCTCCCTTTTCTCTATACTTTGTGATTGTTCTCTTACTTTCTTTTTTTTTTCTTTTCTCTTTACTCTTTCCTCACGCCCCTCCCTTCTCTCTATACTTTGTGATTGTTCTCTTACTTTCTTTTTTTCTCTTACTCTTTCCTCACGCCCCTCCCTTCTCTCTATACTTTGTGATTGTTTTCTTACTTTCTTTTTTTTTCTTTTCTCTTTATTCTTTCCTCACGCCCCTCCCTTCTCTCTATACTTTGTGATTGTTCTCTTACTTTCTTTTTTTTTCTTCTTCTTCTTTTTACCATTTCCTCACACTGACCTTTACAAAGCCCGAGGGACCAGCAGTGCGCCCTCGCCGACATAACCTGATTTCGTTCTTGTAGTTTTCGTCTCGTCGCTTCGCTGTGGGTCTCTGTCTCTCGGTCTCTGTCTGCTTCTTCGTCGTGTCTCTTTATCCTTCCTCTGGCGATCTCTGTCTCTGATTCCTTATTCTCGCCATGTGTCGTCTCTCTTTCGTTTCTCAATTTCTTTTTCTCTCTTTCTTCTTCTTCTTCTTCTTCTTCTTCTTTTTTCTTCTTCTTCTCTCTTCTCTCTCTCTCTCTGTGTCTCTCTCTCTCTCTCTCTCTCTTTCTCTCTATTGTTCTTCTTCTTCTTCTTCTTCTCTCTCTCTCTCTCTCTCTCTCTCTCTCTCTCTCTCTCTCTCTCTCTCTCTCTCTCTCTCTCTCTCACAGACACACACACACACACACAGACACACACACACACACACACTCACATTCTCGGTCTTTGTCTCGGCCTCTTTCAGTCTCTCCCCTTTCTCTGTGTTGGTCTCTTCCACTTTGTCTCTGTGATATATAATAAAAAATCTCTACGGTATCGGTGGTTTCAGAATGAACAAAGTGTCATAGCGGTATAACAATGTCCTTAAAGTGAGAAAATGAAGCAATTTATTATTTCTCGTAATATTAAGGCATTCAGCAAATTTGAGAGAAAAGAGGTAGACCGAAAATAATAGTAATGATAATACACACACACACACAAATATATATATATATATATATATATATATATATATATAGAGAGAGAGAGAGAGAGAGAGAGAGAGAGAGAGAGAGAGAGAGAGAGAGAGAGAGAGAGAGAGAGAGAGAGAGAGAGAGAGAGAGAGAGAGAGAGAGAGAGAGAGAGAGAGAGAGAGAGGAAAAAGAAGATTAAATCCATCCTATCTGACAACATTAAAAAAAATAATAATAAAGAGACAGACAGACCCAGAGCTAGACACAGACAAAGAGAGAGAGGGAGACCAGTATCCACAGATAGGTAAGAGAAGAGACCAGGTCGGTGGCGGTCCAAGCAAGACCATCTGATCAAGGAGGAACTAAGTCGCAAGGTTTTCGTGAGGGGTTGGAAAGTTTCTGTTCGCGTGGGGTTTAGGGCGAGGGGAGGATGAGGGGAAGGAAGGGGAAGAGGAAGGAAAAGATTGGGGTGAAGGGTAAAGGGCCTTCTGGGAGAGGGATGGTGAGAATAATGAAGGGAAGGACGAGGAAGGAGAGTGGAGAAGGAGAAGGAGGAGAGGGAAGGGGAGGAGTAGGAAGAGGAAAATAGAGAACGGGAGGAAGAGGAAGAGGAGGGGAAAGGGAAGGGTGAAGAGGAGGAGGAAAAGGAGGAGTAGGAGAAGGAAGAAGAACAGTTGGACGAGGAGCAA
>NC_091549.1:25474048-25481548 GCF_042767895.1 Penaeus vannamei
AAATAAAAAATAAAATACTGAAAAAAGGAAACTCCATCCAAAGTCGATAAATGACTGACAAAAAGAAACCCGCTTTTGCACAAGACTCCCTCGCACTGACAGTATGTAAAGCTGACAGTGGAAGATAGGAATGAAGCGTCGGTGTCAAGGAATGACATGGCTTACGGATGTGTAACAAGTAGTCGTGGGTCGACCTAGGAACGCGTATCACAGGCTATTTTACATTTATAGTCTATGTACCGACAGGGGTATAGTTCTATACGAAGGTGTATAGACACATACACACACACACACACACACACACACCACTCTCTCTCTCTCTCTCATCTCTTTCTCTCTCTCTCTCTCTCTCTCCCCTCTCTCTCTCTCTCATCTCTCTCTCTCTCATCTCTTTCTCTCTCTCTCTCTCTCTCTCTGCATGTACACGTTTGTTTGTCTGAATGCGTACGTGTAAGGTGATTGCCAGCGTGCATGTAGGATATGTAGCAACTCGTGGAGCCAGTAACCCCGCACACGGAAGACCATTCGCCATCAGTCGAGCCATGTTCCCTGTGACCGCTGTTTCCCTCACACACGCAAATGAAGCAATGAAGAGAGGGAACAGCCGAGCAGAGAACAGCAATTCTACCATACAACGTCATACAAGGGCTTCGTTACTGTTTCCGTGCGTAAGCCCCTTCTGCGCGGCGGGAAATGAAGTGATGGTTGAGGCTCGGTTGTTAGGGAAGATGGCTGCTTTCAAGAATTGGTATTTTTTACTTTTTCTTCGCCATCATTATTCTGATCTTCGGTAACATTAGCGTTTTATTATGACTATAATCGTTATTAATACATTTTTACTGTAATCTTTATTGTTATTTCATTTTTTACTATCATCATTATTGTTATTTCTTTTTTTACTATAATCATTATTGTAAATCTATTTTGATCTTTATCATTATCACTATTATTATCATCATTATCATTATTATCACTATTATTATTATTATCATTATCACTATTATTATTATCATTATCATTATTATCACTATTATCATTATCATTATAATTATTATTGTTATTACTGATTCTCATTATTAATTTCTATTAGCATCACCATGATCATGTTATCATTATCATAATCTTTAATACTGTTATCGCTACTATTATTACTAGCAGTAGTTGTAGTCATTATTATCATTATCAGTATCATATCATTATCATAATTATTATGATTATCATCATTATTATCATCATCAATATTATCATTATCAACGTTTTATCATTATTCATTATTGTTACGATTATTATTATCATCATTATTATCATAATTTTCATTTTTTTATCATTATTATCATTATCATAATTATTATTATTACTATTATTATTATCATTATTATTACTATCATTATAATTATTATCATTATTATTATTATTATTGTTATCAATACTATTACCATTATTATCATTATCATTTTATTATGATGATTATTATTATTATAATTATCATTATTACCATTTTCATTATCAGTAGCAGTAGTAGCAGTAGTAGTAGAAGTTAGCAATAGTGGTGTTATTAGCAACAACAGCAGCAGCAGCAGCAGCAGCAGCAGCAGCAGCAGCAGCAGTAGTAGTAGTAGTAGTAGTAGTAGCAGCAGCAGTAGTAGTACTAGTAATAGTAGTAGTAGTAGTAGTAGTAGTAGTAGTAGTAGTAGTAGTAGTAGTAGTAGTAGTAGTAGTAGCAGCAGCAGCAGCAGCAGCAGCAGCAGCAGCAGCAGCAGCAGCAGCATTAGCGACAGTAGCAGGAGTAGCAGCAGCAGCAGCAGCAACAGCAGCATTAGCGACAGTAGCAGGAGTAGCAGCAGCAGTAATATTATTAGCTTTGTCTACAAAATTCATTCTCAGTTTCCCTCGCGAGTCGTGGTGAACACAAAGGAAAATAAATAACATTAAATAGAATCAAAGGAAACAACAACATACATAGAAGATCACTAGTTTTAGACAAAAAAAGAAGAAAAATATATAACAAATAAGATGACCATCAAATAAATACCTAATAGAAATTAATGAATAAATGACCAATCAATATGCAGTAAGAGATATAAGTATGAGAAATAATTTATAGACAACACATCCTTAAATAAATTTGCTTTGTTTTCAGTAAAAAATAATAAAAACAAATCGATTAGAAAAATGAAAAGAATAAAAGGAAATGAAAATTTCTGTCGTAATTAATTAACTGGATTAGAGAAGACGAGAGGGGATCAACCTTAATCCCATTGGGAATTAAAATAAAATGTTGCACTGATTACATAAACTCTTCTGTGCAAGAAGAGGCAGAGAAACTCCAGCCACATGAATCGTTCGCTGAGACGGTAGAAGACCCTGTAATTCCTTAGTTTTAGACGGATGCGACTAAGCAGCGGCGGGGATTGAGGGCTGTGTGCTAGGGACAAGATAAAAAAGGAGGTTTTATTTCGTTGCTGTTGTTTGTATGTGTGTGGGGAGAAGTTGATGTTTGTGTGCGAGGATGTGGCTGTGTGAGAATATGTGACTATGTGTATGGTTTTTTTGAGTATGCGTGTATATGTGTAGATGTGTATAGGTGTATGAAGGCACGTTCTGATATACCCATGCTTCTACATTCAGGGAAATTCTCTTGACTTGGAGCAAAGCATACCTAATGATCATGAAATATTTTTGTGCCCATGGAAATGAGGCCGTAACTGTTTAATATTTCATGTTATTTTTCATTTATTAATTCTGAGCAGTGCGGCCCTTTGTGTGTTGGCTACACCGATTCATATCCATTAATGAACTCCGATCACATCGACGTAAATGCATAATCTTTAATAACGTCATGGAAAGAGAAGTATTGTAAAAAGGAAAATAAAATCAAAATGGGAGTGGTATTTCCATACATTTTGCCAATATGTTCTGTAATCTAATATATCCATACGCACTGGCTTTCGCTGTGAAATAGTAATGAAATAAAATGTTACGTGGAGGCTAAACTTGCTGGTATTTTAACAGCGGCTCTTGCCTTTCCCTGCCCGATCTGCATGGCCGTACTGCACGCCCATATATATGTGTTAATGTGTCTGAAATAAAGAGATATATAGATAGATAGATAGATAGAAAGAGAGAGAGAGTGAGACACAGAAAGAAACAGAAGGGAAAACGGAGGGGGGGGGGGTGCAACAAGCAAAGAGACAAAGAGAGAGAAAGAGTGAGTGAGTGTACATGCGTGCGCGCGTGTGTGTGCGTGCAGGCAGCGCAATGGCATTACAGACACAAATGGAAACTGTTTAAATTTCGGTAAATTCACGCACAAGATTTCCAACATTTCTTCTCCCAAAGGTTTCACATTGGATGAATTTGCGAGGTTAAAGTACTTCGTTTCTAGCTATGGTAAATATTTAGTAAATAGGGACATAAGAAAATAGAAGTGGGAAAAGGCAATGTAATAAATATTTTGGAAAAGTTTAGGCCAGGTTCGAATCCTGGCCGTAGAGGATAAGATATATGTGTGTGTGTGTGTGTGTGTGTGTGTGTGTGTGTGTGTGTGTGTGTGTGTGTGTGTGTGTGTGTGTGTGTGTGTGTGTGTGTGTGTGTGTGTGCATACATTATATATATGTATAATCATGGGTGGGTGTGTGACCCCCCAAACCACAAATATAGTGGATTTCGCAGGGCAATCGAGGATTTCGCAGAGCGCCAGGGGGAATCTTATTGCAGCGCAGCAACCGCGTAGTAAGTGTTGCAGTAATGTCAAGCCGTCTTGAAATTCGTAATCGGTTGTCAATTTTGGAATTGTTTCAAACGCAATTTTCCACTGGCAAAACTCACCTCCATGCACATACCTGCCGGTTAATCGTAGTGACTGACCTCCACGGCTTGGTTGAGTTCTTTTCAAACATACTTAGAGCAGCACTCATTTAACTATGTTAACCGCTGGTAATAAGACAAATAAGACTGGAGGTTAATGAGCCTTTCCTTGTTTAGCAACCAGTTTCATTCTGACAAGTCAATTTAAGTTTCAATTTTTTTTCATGTAGCCAAAATATATAACGCGAGATGTAAGCTTTATTATAAAGCCAAATTAAAACTGACATTTAATTCACGCTCAATGAAATGAATATTGCGCACACAGTTAAGTTTCAACTATTTTTATTGTTCAGAAATTCATCCTAGAATTTAAAATTTACATTGGTAAATCCAACATATAGACGAACGTTTGATTCAAGGTCTACAGGGCACTACTTAATTTTGCAGGGAAAAAAAAACCTTTTCGACCCCTCCAAATTTATTGGTCTAGTTACACCCCTGTATAAATAAATATATATATACACACATACTAATACGCGCACACACACACACATATATACAAATATATATATTTATGAATATATATATACATATATATATATTTATATATATATATACATATATATATTTATATATGTATGTATGTAAATAAAGGTGCCACAATTTTTCCAAAAAATATTTGTTGAAAAGGAAGAATACGTATGTATGTGTGTGTGTGTGTGTGTGTGTGTGTGTGTGTGTGTGTGTGTGTGTGTGTGTGTGTGTGTGTGTGTGTGTGTGTGTGTGTGTGTCTATATATATATATATATATATATATATATATATATATATATATATACATATATATAATATATATATATATATATTTATACATATATATATAATATATATAATACATATATAATATATATACATATATATATATATAATATATATATATATATACATATATATATATATATATATATATATATATATATATATATATATAATACACAATCTGACTCACTAACATATTACAAATTGTATTGACTTTAGATTGGAACTGTAATCAAATTGCATTGTGGTACTGTATCTGTATTTTGTCATTCATGTTTCTGCTATGATTGCAATAACAATAGAGGTGATATTGGCGGTCGAGCGAATCTGGCCGTATAGTTGGGGTTGCGTCAGTTAGAGCTGCAATGGTTGTCGATCTGCAATGGCTTCGGCTCTCCCACGGTGCACCCGCGCCATTTGCCTCTGTTTCACCTGCAGATTCATGTTCTTCCCGGGTATTCTTAGAGCTTGTGGTGCGCGGGTCCCCTTGGTTTTTACAAAGACCTATATTTTGTGCGCATATGTGCGAATACACATACACAAAAGACGCACGCACGCACACAGACACACACGCACACACACACACACATATAGATAGAAAGTAGACAGATAGACAGTCAGACACAAACACATAGGTGGAGGAGAGAGAGAGAGAGAGAGAGAGAGAGAGAGAGAGAGAGAGAGAGAGAGAGAGAGAGAGAGAGAGAGAGAGAGAGAGTTTATTTGCTTAATTGTACAAGAAGATATATTTTCCTTTGCTTTCATCGCAATTCATTATCATCTTGTCATATATACGTCACTATCATCATTATCACATTTATGATTTTAAAAGGGAGATATGATTTTTTTTCTCTTTCTTCCTGACCAGGACGATATTCCTAAGGAAGCAAGATATTTCTGTATCTTCCACAATGGTGTAAATGAGATAATATCAGCATCAGCTTAATTTTGTTTTTGACAAGTTAAATCGAAATGACAGTTAACCAGAAAATTGTATCTAGATCTTTAACTGATATTGATATTGTTGTCATCAGTGCAAAATAAACTTATATATGGTGTTCACTAGTTTTCCAAAATTCTGGTCGCTGCAGTTGATACATTCAACAAGGTTGTGTGTGTGTGTGTGTGTGTGTGTGTGTGTGTGTGTGTGTGTGTGTGTGTGTGTACATATAATTTTCTTCATCTCTTTTTTTTCTTTCTTTTCTTTTAGTATAAATATATATATTTTTTCTAAATCCATAATTATTGTAAATGTACTTCTTTTACTTGTCTGTTATCTAATGCCACTTTATTCCCCTATTCATTAAGTCATTTCTTTTATTCTTTCAAACATGTTATATCAATATACCCCCACCCCCACTTTTTTTTTACCCAGGTTCATTTCACTCATTTTCTCTAAATATCCCCCCCCCCACATACACACACACACACACACACACACACACACACACACACACACACACACACACACACACACACACACACACACACACACACACACGCACACACACACACACACCACCTTTTTTGAACCCATTTCTTTTCTCGCATTTCCTAATATTCACAATATATTCACCGCATCCTCTATCATTATAAATTAATATACTTCACCTTTCAATCATTCATCCGGATACTCTAAAACACTTTAAATCCGAATCGAATCGTACAGCTTATAGAAATTGTTATCCATACTGTTTTGAGTTCATTTACCTTTCGATAAACTTATAGGTGTAAATAATGACGAAACTTTATCAATCGCTCTGACGGTTCCGTGCTTCACGCCATACCCTCTTTAGCAAGATACATAAAGCTAATTGCCATAGAGTCCATTACGTTAAATGATCTAGCTATTTCACATCTATAAACTCCTGGTAAATGTTGTGATGAAATGGCTTCTCCACTGTAACAGCATCCAATTACTTCCGTAAGAGAAAATAGACAAGCCTGGATTTGCAGGTGATATGAAAAGAAAAATGAGAAGGAAGAGGAAGAGGCATAGAGAGGGGGATAAATAGATCGTTTGAAAGAGAAGAGAGAGTGGAAGAGAGAGAGAGAGAGAGAGAGAGAGAGAGAGAGAGAGAGAGAGAGAGAGAGAGAGAGAGAGAGAGAGAGAGAGAGAGAGAGAGAGAGAGATTGAGAGAGAGAGAGAGAGAGGGTGGAAGGGAGGGGGGGGGAGAGGGAGGGAGGGAGAGAGAAAGAGAGAGGGAGAGAGAAAGAGAGAGTAAGGGAGGGAGAAAGAGACAGAGAGAGAGAGAGAGAGAGAGAGAGAGAGAGAGAGAGAGAGAGAGAGAGGTGGAACAAAGCTACAAGGCAAAACATCAGTAACAACCAATTGGGTTTCTCCTAAAACAGGAATCCGCTATTTCGGCAATCATCTGTGGAGGCGACCAACCCCGCGGGACCAGAGGGCCGCTGCAATATATACAGTTTTGCGCAATATTCATCAAAATTCATATATTCTCCTCTGGCCGTAGCCTATGGTCTGACCTGTGAAATATAGGCTATTCCAACTATACGTTTCCCGAGGAAACGTTTAGAGCCTCAAACCAATGCTTCCATATTGTTTTGTTCGCATTGTCTGTACACACTGCATATGCATAGGGTAATGAATGCAACCGCACATGCACGTGCGTGTACAGACACCCTGATAAAGCCTCAACCCACAATCTCACACAATGACCTCACCGCAAATAACAAAATACCTCAGCTCGCCGCAATCACTGCTGCCGTTTCCCATTACCGTAAATACCAATTATAACCATTTGGTCCCGCGGTTCCCTAACGAAGGCTTGTGGTCGGCGGTCAAAAAGCGAATGGCGATCGGCGGGAATCGGTTCTGAGGAAAGGTCGTTAGGTGAGGGGCGGGGGGGGGGG
>NC_091549.1:25499048-25501548 GCF_042767895.1 Penaeus vannamei
TTCGAGCTTACTCCCTTTAGGCAGCAAGCACAGGGAATGTGGCTAAACTGTTTGGCCATAACAAGCTGATCAACTTGTTCCGGTTTCTCAAGTTGTTATCTGGAGTGAATAGGTTCAAATCCTTATCAAGGTGGCCACAAGATGGGATTTGCATATATCTACATAGGTGGTGCAGTATTTTTACATCATATTCCTATAGGTTCATGTACATAATATGCATTTTTATATGTATGATGTAAACATGAAAAAAATGCATCTGGCCTTGTAAAACATGGAGGTTCTAACACTGATCTACATAAAAGGTGCTTAGCAATCTATTGTTTTTTTCAAATGTGATAGGCTTTTGAAAAGCTATCTTTAATCTTTAAAGTTCTGCTTAACCAGGGGAATGCAGACATTAAAAGCACTGTATCCTCTGTAACAAAAGTGAAAGTTGTTAAGAAAATGTTTCATAAAGGAGGGGGCTGGGAGGGGGGAGGGGGGAGGGGGTGAAGACATTCAGAAAAGTTAAATGATTCATTGACTTTTATTTGACCTTTTCTCTTAAGAGTTAACTGTGGGCTTTACTTATGCATTGGTGTGAGCAGCAATATCCCAACGGTCTAAGATATATTTGCAATTCTTATCTGTATATACATAACTACGATGATAAAGTGTAATGAAAATAATTATTATATTGTAAATGATAATTCAGTGACGGTGATAACGATGATGATGATGATGACGATGACGATGATCATAATGATGATGGTGATGACGATGACGATGATGATGATGATGATGGTAATAATGATTATAATAATGATAAAGATGATGAATATGATATTATCCTTTTGATGATAATGTTCCTCGTCATAATCATTATCATTATCATCTTGACCATTATTGCCTCCACGACATTCATAATCATTGAGAATGATTATTACTACGATTATCATATAAACACTTATCTTTAATGACTTCACAGCTATCATTACCATTATCATCAAAATTACACATGTTATCACCATCTCATCGTTACGTCAATTAGTAATACTATAATGAAGTTTGTTTGCATGAGCATTGCCATTATGACCACTATTCCTATAATTAGTATTACTGCATTACGATCATTTTTATTGGCAGTATAGTGACGCAGAATCGTTACGGGAAAATGAAGCTGATCAAAATAATTGCTATTACAGAGATGGGTAATAACTAGAGCCTATAATACCCCCCCCCCTCCCCCAAAGAAAAACTATGTTATGGGACGATTATTGCTTTTATAATGAATCTCTTATAAATTCTAAGAACCAAATCACCATAGAACTAATGTCAGGGAGATCAGGTTTAAGTTTCTTTTCTTTTTCTGTAAACCTCTCAACAGGGGTATGTACAAGGCGATTTCCCATGTTTTCCTGGGACTTCATTATAAAATCATGGGTCAACTGTTCTTGCGGGTTCTCTCTGTGCCAGTGAACAAGAATGCTCTTGGAAATCTATCTTTAAAAAGTGCCTCATCGCAATGGCTTTTCCTTCTTGCTTTATATTTTTTTCTTTTTTTCTTTTGTGTCTGGTATTTCCTGTTCGTTCTCTCCGACCCCCTCTGTCCTTTCCTTCTCTCGGCTATTCGTCACCCAAATGAAATGCATTCAAGCGTTAATGCTGTTAGTTTTAACTTCATTTGTAAGTTTTATGTAGCATATTATTTGCGGCTGGAGGAATTCTAACTCGGCCATCTGAGCTTTATTATCATTTTGTGCTTCTACTTCATTTAATACTGATACCTCTACGAGAGAGTTTATTCTCTAAACCTTTTCTCCCTTATATCTTACGTCTTCGCATATTCCATCAGTCCGATATATCTTTTCCCAGCTCCTCAAAAGTCGTTTCTTCTCTCTCTTCGCCACTTCTTCCAGGCACTCCCCTCCCCCTCTGCCCCCTCTCCCCCTTGAGTCGAAGCGAAGAGGCCCCCCGCCCGAGTCGTGTGTGCCTCCCCTCCCCCTCCCCACCTCCCTCCTCCTCCTCCCCAGCCCTCGGGCCCTCAGCAGGGGACGGTAGTTATCTCCCGCGGCTACCTCAGGAGGCGGTGAAACACGGTGGGAGAGAGAGAGGGGGCGGGGAGGGGCGAAAGGAAGTGGAGCGAGATAAAGGAGGGAGAGGACGGGGGAGGGAAGAGAGAAAGAGAGGGAACTGGGAGAGGAGGGAGAGTAAGAGAAGACGAACAACTGAGTGGGAGGAGGGAAGGAAGTGAGGTTAGCAGACGAGGAGGAATGGAGGGGCAGAGGGGTGTCTGATGCCCCCCCCCTCCCTCCCCCTCCGCAGCGGCAGCCAATGACAGCCGCTTCTCCCTGCCCCGTCATGGTATTGACGGCGCGTACGATCATTTTCAGGCTCGCGTTCCCGATGGTTGACCTGGCGCGGAAGGCAATATAATTCCGGGTCGAGACAAGGCGTGCGTGGCCACCTCCTGCAGGCATCGAAGTGGACGAAGAGCACAGCAAACGAGGGTAACGCTGTC
>NC_091549.1:25546548-25549048 GCF_042767895.1 Penaeus vannamei
GTTTCAATCTATGCAAATAAAAGGGTGGGTGAATAAATGGACATTACACATATTAATCATATATGGACCCCTTTCCCAAAAAAATAAACCTTAATTGTTAATATTTATCTTATCCTTTGAAAGCCATCCATGGACCCCCTAGGGATCATGGACCCCCGGTTAAGAGCTACTGCCATAAAGGATAAAAACTTCTTTGATATTTACACACTGATTACCACGTAGGTTTAATTAAGGGAGAAATGCAAACCCTATTTATTTATAATTAATTTATTTTCGTTTTACCTGTCATGAAGCATTCGTGTACTGTGAATAATTATATCTTTTGGAATTCAGATGTGAATTAGAGTGAACAGGCACCATAGCAAAAAATCGAAAATCTGCACGCTATCTTAGAGATATGGCACATCTGAAGTTGCTCGTTTCTCAAACGGATATCTAAAATAATTAGGTGTAACGATCACATAAGAAATAATTTCTATGAGGCAAATGTAAAACAAAACCAGCTATGCAGTATTCCACGACTCGGGCCAGAGACGGTTTCACTCTGCCGCTGATTGGTCGCGGCCGGAATCTCCTTTCAGCGCGAAAATCTACTCGCGGTTTGTGTCTTGGACGAAGAATGTCAGTTATTTCCTTCGAAAAAGCTGGCAGCGCCCATTCTCTTAAAATTATGCCAGAATTGCATAATATGTAATTATACATATTACACAGCCCCTCATGACTTAACAAGCGAAAATAAATATATAAATGAGGATCACATTATTTTTGGTTCTTTGGACGTCTATAAAGGTCAACACTAATTAAGTCTACATGGTTAACGATGCGTTAATGATATGGAAGGGGAAGGGAGGAATATAGGCACGAAAAAACATATTTTTTATTAATACGCAGTCTTTTAATTTCACGGGAGCATTTATTCTTATGGAGGGTAAAAGTAGAAGCAAAACCTCGTTACAATGCAATGATGGAGTAAATGCACCAACCTTTGGTCAAGAAATTAAGAGTATGGTATGTTTTTGTTTTATTTTCGCTCTTGTTGACTCCTATATATATATATGCATGGAATGGTTTCTCATACAGTTATATCACTACATGCACTACTTAACATAAAATATGTCTCCGATACTTGTAGTGTCCGTAAGCTTCCTCAGCAACTACACCATTATACCGTTCCTTTTCGCACAATCACATGTAATGTATTCTAAACTATTAACAGCTGTACTGGAATCTATACTTGTCATATAAACCGACTTTGCATTGAAGGTTGTTTACCCTGTGTTGAAGTGAAACCCAGCTGCGCGGAGAGATTGTAGGAGTACATTTAGATATCTGATAGAGATCGGAGTCACTCCAGCTGCTAGATCGTTTGGGGAACGTGTGTTTAATGGTAATTTGTGTTTATTTTGAGCAATGTTGCCATTAACGATGGGTTCGGTTCATGTAAAGAAATTTATCCTTATTCTCCTTAAATATATCTTCTGCGATTCTAAATAAAGATATTTTTCAAGATGTTTCTTCAAGATATTTTTTCTGATTCTGTTTAAGCTGATCCTTTCTGATTCTAAGCCTATTTATTATATATATATTTTTTCTTATATACTGATTCATCCCATTGACACTAAGGTCTGGCTTCACTCTAGATGGCCGGGAAGTGTTCGTAAGCTTGGTTAGACCTAATAGGATACTTAAATAGTTTAACATAGAGTCAGATGAAACTATGAAATGATAATGGGCTATAAAATGTGTGAAGTATTAGATTTCGCCCAACCGTATTGTGAACTAACTTTTACAACTGTATTGATTAAGTACGACTGATAGATGGGGGTGGTGTCTGATTGTAAATATCGATATATTCGCCTTTCGCTTATAATACACACATTGTCAAGATATCCAACAGTAACATAAACTATGTATAATTTGTCCACTGCTTTAGCGATCATTTAATTTTCTCAATATCCATTTAATCTCTACACCAATCTCTTCCTGCCAATCTGTATACACCAGTGGGCTACAATAAACCTGATCGAGTCTGTACGAGACCTCTCGAGTGCTGCTTACTATTCTAGGTGACAGAATGTGAAGTAAGGAATGTTCTGACAGCTAATTCACTCATCGACGGCTGAAATTGGTAGGATCAGGAAGGAATTCTTATGAGTTTCAAGAGCACTCCTTACGAACGTTTCAAAGAAGAAATCCTAATCGAGAAAAAAAAAATGAAGGAATGGTTATTGTTGTTTAGTTCCGCGGAGTAAGGAGTGATGCAAACGTGTTGATACATCTATTGTTTTCCAGGGCTCTAGGGCGTCGCAATATATTTGTTTGTGCGTGTTCAGGAATATCTTTTAGAATCGTAAATGAACTGCTACGCTATAACATAAGAGAGCTTTGAACATGGAATGAATAGCAAGCCAATCTTTATTTAGTAAATGGAATCGAAGGTGGTGAAGATATCAGTATGCTCGCAGATTTGTCATAGGAGTTGAGCGTGTACGCGTATATG
>NC_091549.1:25556548-25559048 GCF_042767895.1 Penaeus vannamei
AGGGACCAAGTCACATAAGACAACACTGCTTGTTACCATTATTTTTTATCAGAACCAAGTTACCTAGGTGGACCGCTGCTTCAGGATCCGTTCCTCCAGTGTTGCTACTAATTTTCATAACTAAATTCTTAGTCTTCTTCCCTCACAGCTTAAGGATCCGTACCTCCTGGGAGACTTTAGCCTCACCATTAAATTTCAGGCTTTTCTTCATCAATGTATTGTCGGTCGATTCCTGCCTGACCTTGTGGGTGCTCAGGTAGGCTTCGTGATCTTTGCTTTTGCTTTTTTTGCTTTTTTACTTGGCCTCCGTTTCCTATTTCTTAAGCTTTGCATTCTTAGCACTAGTCAGTTTTTGGTTTTATTTTCCTCATTTTCGGCTTATATAGAATTTGGGTTGGAGATAAACTTCTTTTATTTAGGGAGCTGTGCTTTAGTGCAGACACTTTGAAAAAATCACTTACAGAGTTGGGACGCCAACTTAAGTATAGTTATTATATGTTTATGCGTTCTTGTAAATGTATCTGTTTTTTGTATATCGCCTCTGCTGATGGTGCACGCATCTGTAATATTTTCCAAGACTGACTAATCTGTACAACTCCCTAGTTGATTGTAACTTGCTCTTCAATAAACATAGTACGACTTAGAGCTTTTATTCAGTCTTAGCCAGAAAAGGTTTTGTTCCTTTTGTTCCTTCTTGGACTCGGGTCTCCTATACAGCATTTTCCTGGGTACTTTGGTATCTCACAACTCTTGAAAGGCTGTAAAAAGGCTACTAGACCAAACTGAGTATATTCAAGCTGATCTCTTACCATGAACCGTTAAAGGATCACACTAAAAATACCTTGGAAATTGTTACACCTGGGTTCCCACTTTCAGCAGGCGGACGATCAGCCGAAGGGATGAAGAAAATATGATCTTGCATTATTCCAAACACGTCCATGCATCCTACGCTCTTTCCCTTCCCACATTTATACACACTTCCATCATTCGGCACACACATTATATTTTCCTTTCACCTTTTTTCTAATACAACCTTCATGCTCACATATACAACACACACGGCTCCCGAACCTACTAATTGGGTGGTGGCAGCGAGCCTGGAACCTTAAATCCGTTTACTGCAGATGAATCTTTTAAATAAAAATCTTTATTTTCGGTTGAGCTCGGACTCAACCGAGAATATTATTTTTGCTTAGGTAAACACGGTAAAGCCTATTGGGTCTACATCTCGCTACAATTATAATAATAATATTACTAATAATGACAACATGAATAATAACAGCAATAATGATAATGTTAAGGGTAATAGGAATGACAATGAGAATTTTTTTATTGATATTAGATTATAATATTAAGGATAATGAAAAATAATTGTACTCATATTGATGACGATAATAATGATAATGTGATAACAGAAATATTAGTAGTTGTAGTAGTCATGATAATAATGAAAATAATAATAATAATAATAAATTAATAATAATAATAACAAACATAATAACAATAATATAAATAATAATAATTACAATGATGGTAATAACAGTAATAATGACATAACATTAGTAATGATAACATAAAATTAATACTATTAGGGATTGTGAGAAAAATGCAAATGATAATGAGGATAATGCCAATGATAACAATAATGATAATGATATTAATAATTATTATGATAATGAGGATAATGCCAATGATAACAATAATGATAATGATATTAATAATTATTATGATAATGATAATAAAGCAATTACAATGATAATAAAAATAATATAATAGTAACCATGGTATTGACAATAATAACAAAAAGAATGGTTACATTGATTATAACTATGACAGCACTAAAAATAATTGAAATGACACATAAAGAAATAAAGACAAATCTTGTCCCGCGAACTGCAGGAGAAGCAAAATAAACAATAAAAAGTGTAAAAGAACTGGGGGAGCGGGGTGGGGATGGCAAAATCTCTTAGAATTTTTTTTCTTAGTTTTCATGGAGTGGAATTCCCAGAGGCTAACTATTATTGTTCTATATATTTTGTATTTATTCTCAGTGCATTTCCTCACACTCACCTAATATACCTTCGATACATTTTCTGTTCACGTATATTTATACTCTCCTTTCATTTTTCCCTTTACAGCTATGCTATATTATTTCATACGTCCCTTTTCTTTATTCTAATGCTACTTACTTATTTGTTGTTTTTTCATCAATTTTTCTATCCATCTATTTATGTGATTTGTAGTCTGATTATCTATATTCATTGATCAATTCTCGTTATTACACCCGCACACACCACACACACACACACACACACACACACACACACACACACACACACACACACACACACACACACACACACACACACACACACACACACACACACACACACACATGTATGTATCTATGTATACATGCAGGCATGCATATATGTTTGCGCTGTTTTTTTGTTTTTTTTTATCTTTTGCAGCGATCACTAACAAGCTCCGTCCACGCTGA
>NC_091549.1:25601548-25606548 GCF_042767895.1 Penaeus vannamei
ATTTTCTTTAGCTACGTGGAAAAAATAGAAGTAAAAAGGGAAAAAGGACAAGTATAGTAATAAAGGCTGAATATATTGCCAATAAGAAAGGAAAGAAAAAAAACAACAAACAAACAAACAGGGAGAGCATCTAAGCCTATCCCTGATAAAGACATTAGACTGTATATGATTGGGCGCTTCTCTATCATTTCTGAGAAAAGGGGCACATGTAGGCTGCTATAGAGAAATTACTTTCTAAAAATTCACACAAAATAGTCACGGGGAAACAAATTATTTTACCTTGAATTTAACATAAAATTTTGCTGAAAAAAGGTTTCCCTCGAAGATGATTTTTTCTTCAGGGCATATTTCTTGTGTAAATGCTTTTAGAGCGATAGAAATGTGCCTCTGCTGAATTTTTCAGATATAGAATGTATTTTGTATATCTAAAAACACAAATTTGTCCCTTCGTTTAGTTTACAAACCTTATCACAATATTTTCTTATTGTGCCACTCTTTTATTTTTTATTTATTTATTTATTATTATCATTATTAGTATTAGTAGTAGTAGTAGTAGTAGTAGTAGTAGCAGTAGTAGTAGTATTTACAGAAGAAGGGTCAGAAGGTAAAAAGACAACTGTTGTACTTAACTCGAATTGTAATCATAATATGGAAATCATTTTCGTACTAATATATATATATGAAATAAAATAATGTTATAAATCAGCTCAAGTTACTTGATATTTACTAGAAAATGAAAAGTTGCCGCAAAGAGCCATCACATGTTAAAAGCACCTGTGGCGGCCTCTCGAAGTCTACGAAGAAAATTCAACAGAACTCACAGACTTCGTAACAAAATGAATATTTTACCTTCTTTGGACTGTAACATACTTAGAGCGTTAGAGACAAAAGAAATTCCATACATCGTCATAGTTTCTTTACTCGGCAAATAGAAATTGGTCTTTTTCCTCGCTCTAATTTTTCACTCCCAAGATGTGTGTAAACGTTGATGAAACTTCATCCAAAATTCGTTTCCTCCCCTAATTATTTTTTCTTGTCTTTCAAAAAACGAACGTAAAACCGACATTCACTCCATGCTGTTACTCAAATTCTTAGGAAACTGTATGGGCATTTTATGAGACAGTGCTAATACGAATAGTACTTATCAGTACTGGCAGGTAAGGTTATGACAATGTACGAGTAGCATTCATATTTACCCACATAAATTGTAAAAGCATTTCCACACAGATACATACTCAAGAAATATATTTTCAGCATCACGAAAGTGAATGAAATGAACGCCTAATGATATTTTTTTTTCTAAGGGAGAAAGCGGTTAGAAAGTACTCATGCGGGAATAATGTAAATAAAGAGAAGTGTGAAGCTATTTATAATCCCAATTACCCCATTTCCTGCCGAGCACGTTTATATCTTTGCCAGAGAGAGAGAGAGAGAGAGAGAGAGAGAGAGAGAGAGAGAGAGAGAGAGAGAGAGAGAGAGAGAGAGAGAGAGAGAGAGAGAGAGAGAGAGAGAGAGAGAGAGAGAGAGAGCGTATACATTAAAAAGGCATTCATCGCAAACATATGGCAAATAACGCTCAAAACAAATCCTTTGCCAACAGAATTCCTACATCTTTCCCCAGAACAGAACGAACAAATCGTTCTTCATGTCAAACTCAGGAAGAAGCCAACGAAGAAGTGGTCATGTGAAAAATAACATGACACAAGTTTCAGTTCACTCATCTTCAACTGTCTGACCTTAAGCCTTATAAATGGACGTTGCGAACTTCAGGGAAATGAAATAATTTCGGCTTGACAGATGAAGGTAGAAGGAAAGATTATGTTAAAATAAAAAATCATATAGCGATTATAGCTGCACACTTAATGGTAGTAGCAGTACTACCAGTAGTAATAATCAAAATAATGAATATGATTAACAATTTATAATGGTAATAATTACAACAAATAGTAGTATCAGTAGTAATAACAGTAATAATATTGATTATATCTGTAATGATAATAATAGTAATGATGAAATGACGATGGTGATGGTGATGGTGGTGATGATGATGATGATGGTGGTGGTGGTAGTGATGATTGTGATGATCATATGTTATTAAGAATAAAAGTAATGGCTATTATAAAGACAACACTAACAATTAAATGATAAAAACAAAAGTAATAATAAAAACAATAAGAGTATTGTTAATAGTGATGAAAGACTACCGGTTACTAATGGTATTATACTGCAGAAGCTTGGTGTGGGAGTAAGTGGACCTCCGTTTCGGTGGTCAGCTGTAGTTTCCTTTACGTTGAGAGGACTCATACCGGTGTAATCCGTAGAAAAGTAACTTGGATTAACATTGAAACTACGAGCTAGGCAATGTGAACGGCGCAGGCTTAACCACTGGGCAAAAAAGCCAGGTACACCTGAGAGTATTGTAACTATAGCCTTACCATTTTTCCATCGTTTTCTCTAGTCCATGAAAATGTATCCCGGTACGTTTAGCGACATGTCTGGATCTCTAGCACAGTCCTCGTCTGTGGAAAATTACCCTTGATGAGGCAGTCGTTCTATTGCCAATATTTCTGTTACCATAAGCAATATTTCCCTGCATATTCCTGTCTGTAATATTACACCCCAACCTGTAATACTACAACGTTCCATGTGCCAAACCTTGGATGAGGGAAAATTCGAAGAAAAAGCAACAATTGATAGCCATTTTTTTCTATTTTTTCGCTAAAGGTTATACAAGAGATGAAATGCATTTTATGATAAAATACGCTCTTAAACATAGGTGTATGATAACATCTAAGCGGATTTAAAGTACCGAACATGGGCAAAGAGAGGCAATGGGGATTTTTCTCGGCAACTCGCTCTCTCAAGGCGACCTAGCTTTAGTAAGTTGTAAACTTTTGATGTCCAGTAAAATAATTTCAGAATATTTTCCCTTCATTTATTTGTTTACCATTTCAAAACATTATCATGATTTTTCTTACACATGAATTCAGCATTATCAAATAGAAATGTTGGTGAACCCTTGACTGTTTGCACATCATAAAAAATCAAGAGCATGCTAAACTGGTATGATAAGAGCAACAGAAAAAGTAACCATAAAATCTTCGTCACTATATTTGACATTTTTCATTTTATCGATACAACAAGCGTGAAATACAGAAAGGTGATTGCGAAAGTATTACGAAGGATTCATTTTGGAGCATCTCGCAGATAACGTGAATGTCAAAAATGTTGGATAAAGGTCAAGACAATATCTATTTTTAAGCTTTAGAAAAAAAGATATTTATATATATTTTGAGGTTTAAAAGCTTAGTAACAATTACAGGCTAGGGTATAATTTCATCACTCATAGAGATTTTTGGACTGATATTTATGGTTATCACAAAAAAAAAAAAAAAAAAAACTCAATAAGCAATGGTTTATATATGACTCCAACACCCCTAATGCTTAAGCTCCGGCCATGATATCCCCTTGGTACCTGCCAGTGATGATGAATTGCATTATATAATGGAAAATGCTCATCAAACTGTGATGGCTGTGCCTCATGAAATAATAATATAATCTAAAACCATAATATCAATATTTTTCTAACTATCAGGAGAAACATAAAAAGGAAGTGCAATTACTACTTCATTCCTTACTAATATGGCGCTTCAATGTTTTGAACGAAACCTAACCTTATCTGACCAACCACGCAGCTTCGGATACACTACCAGTGCACCAGAACACGAACGACAAATGTATATAAATCAATGTATAATAATAATAAAAAAGACCACCCATGACACTAAAGCTGAAGGATAAAAAACTTGCTTATGGCATACCCAGACGGATATTCACGCAAAATATGTTCGCGTGTTGAAAGGAAGGATTAGCACTCTGGGACGTTTCCTTGATAATTTATTGAAGAAATTATTAAAGGGTAATCGTTGATGAAATTCTGGCTAAGATCGCGATGAAGATCGTTTGTTAACAAATACTTTTTTGATGATAGCGCCATAGATCTTCATATTGGTAGATTCTGGAAAGAATATTATCATTATAACTGTATATACTGATAGATTAGACTTAAAATACCTTACCGATGCTATGAAGTCGTAAATGGAGGAGCAACAGGAAGGTTTCAGACAGCCAAAAGCACAGGGATCTTATTCTAGATTGCAGCCTAGCCCAGTGCATTGGGAGGCAGACATTTGGATACTATACGTGAACCTGTGTAATTATGGGACTTCAATATTTTTGTTTATGTACATAGTCTATGTAAATAATGCAGCTCCACAGTAAAAACCATGAGGCAAATAATGATTTTATGCTCTATAACGTTTACAGTATGTCAGGGTGAATATACGCCAAAGTGCGTATATTTTTGTGCATATGTTTATTCCATACACCAGTCTTTTTGATGAGTAGAATGTCAACGGATACAACAAATAACTAATGATTCGATATATATATATATATATATATATATATATATATATATATATATATATATATATATATATATGGATCACTCTTTTTGTATATCTGTGTGTGTGTGTGTGTGTGTGTGCGTGTGTGTGTGTGTGTGTGTGTGTGTGTGTGTGTGTGTGTGTGTGTGTGTGTGTGTGTGTGTGTGTGTGTGTGTGTGTGTGTGTGTGTGTTTGGGTAGTCGTGCGAGTTATTAACGCCTCAATTTGTGATGAAGCAAAGTTCAGTTGATATGGAGTATGTACGCCTAAAAGAGCAAGGCCTATTATTCACGAAATCTAACAAAGTCGGCTGTAAAATGGATACGGCGCTGTTCGCCTTTTGTGCTGTGCCTCGGTCCAGAAATAGCTTTCTCGCATCTTTTTTCCTTATTTTTATTCACATTTCGAAATATACACATTTCTTATTTATATTGACTTAAAATAAAGTTAAATAAAAGTAAAGTCAATAAAAGGGGGTTTAGAGAGAAAGAGACAAGCAAACAAATGGGAAAATTAAGGAGCAAGACAAGATAAAGACAGGAAGAAAGAAAG
>NC_091549.1:25611548-25614048 GCF_042767895.1 Penaeus vannamei
ACAACAAAAATGTCATGGATATAAAGAAATAAACTGAATAATGAGATTCTTCAATGGTTAAAAGAATAGTATGTAGATGATCAAAGTAAGGTACTTAAAAACCTACTCAGAAACATCAAAACAATGCACAAGAGAAAAACTAGACCAACCAACCAGGCCATAAACGACGAGTCTTGAAGCGCCAAATTCGAAAAAGAAGACATTAAACAAAAATGGGTAGAAGACATTGAGGATTTCTTGAAAATGGCCGAGAAAGTATCGGGGAAAGAAGGCGTGATCATATCGTGAAATAAAAGTTAGAGGTCTGTGGGGGTAACGGTATATTGACAAAAAGTTGTCAACAAAATATATAATTCCAACCACATTATCCATCAATGAAAAATTAAATATTAATTATGATTCATAAAAGGGTAACCCACTAGAGTGTTCTAATTATCGAATAATCAGCTTAATGAGTCATGTAATAGAAATTATTAGTATGGATATTATTAATAAAATAAAGAAAAAGGTGGCATAGAAAATGAAAAGGGTCCCATAAATGCGATATATGCTATGATATCTTTAATAACACATGATATGCAATTACAAAACACGGCCCTTATCGATTATAAAGAAAAAAAAAAATCCTTTCTTCCAGTTAAACATATGGCAATGGTGCTAGGATGTACAGACACCTACATTAGGAACAAGTAACTGGCAAATCAATCAAGGAACAAACCACTTATATTTCATAGTCTGTGGCAGTATTTTTTTGAACATCAAATATGCAGATGACGCAGGGCTTCTTCTTAAGCTATTGATAACGATATGTGTGTGTGTGTGTGTGTGTGTGTGTGTGTGTGTGTGTGTGTGCAAATAAATAAATGAATATATACATACATATATATATATATATATATATATATATATATATATATATATATATATATATATATATATGTATATATATATATATATATATATATATATATATATATATATATATATATATATATATATATATATATATATATATATCCAGCATCACGAAAATTTATAGGTGCATAATCAATATGATATTCTTTTTGTTTTGATAACTTTTTCCTCTGGAATGAGACATTCTTGTCATACACCAGCGCATGATGGTGAATAAAAACAGTTAAACATCCTTCGATCGTCATCGCTTACGGTTTAAGGTCGCACATTCGAGCAGCTGCTCCAACGCATACGCGAACCGTTGCCGTAAAGGGAGTGGCAGTCACTGGTTTATCAGCTTTTTGAAGTAGCGTGTAGTATATACGAAAATTTATTTAGGAAGTTGCGGCTGTGGATGTGGTGTTATGAGATGAGCCACGATTGTGTGTGTGTGGGGGGGGGGGGGTGTACATCTTATTTATGTATTCATTCACATATGTATCTGGATGTGTATCTACCTGTCTATCAACGTCTCGAGAGACAGACAAAGCGAGAAGGAAATCGGAAAGCGGCGACGAGCGAGCCGAGTGCGATTACCTCGACAGCGAAGCCATGACGAGGGCAAGAAAGAACGCGAGGCAATATCTCGCAGCTTCCAGACAGATTACACTCATGAAAGAAAGAAAAAAGGACGAATTTTAGGGTTTGGGGCAACTTAGGCATTTTTGGTCTGTTCATATATGCATACATATGCATGAATTTGAATAACTATGAATTGTTTTAGAATTCATCCAATTAAAATGATAGCCTTCGTCTCACAAGTGGATAAAATAAGCATAAGATTCCCTAACGTACCTGACAACGAGTTTATGCTCACTAATGCTTTCATCAAAAATTCTACATATTACTCATGTAATATTTAAAGCATTGCTGGGAGGAACGGGAAAAATATCACGGGAAGCATCAAGAACATCGCTGGCCACACTGCGGTTCACCAAAGGTTTACACAGCGTGTAAGGATACGTAAATGCGAGATCGATGGCAATGTTTATAAACAGATGGATATGATCAATGAGAGGGGCTGAAAAGAGCAACTAGCAAGTTACTAGAACCGTCCGAGCGAATGATGTGAGAGCGTGTAATTTCATTTTTACAAATGAATCCGCCTTGTCAATGAAATAAAGAAAAAGAAGAAAAGTTTAGAAATGGACCAGAAATTATGTTGACTTCATGACTGATAAATATGTTGTTGTATACCCTATAATCCCTAAGATAGACAGAAAAAACTATTGAGTCATTTATATGCAAAGGACAAATAGATAATTTATATATATATATATATATATATATATATATATATATATATATATATATATATATATATATATATGTGTGTGTGTGTGTGTGTGTGTGTGTGTGTGTGTGTGTGTGTGTGTGTGTGTGTGTGTGTGTGTGTGTGTATGGTTGTGTGTGTGTGTGTGTGTGTGTGTGTTTGTGTGTGTGTGTGCGTGTGTGTATGTATGCATGTATATAAACATAACGTATAGATAGAAAAGCATACATGCATATATAAGTCCATAGGTAAACTTGGCCTGTGAGAAGTAGT
>NC_091549.1:25651548-25656548 GCF_042767895.1 Penaeus vannamei
ACAAGAATATTACCGATAAAAGTATGATTTTCATCAGGATGATCTTATCAATATTGACTATATTCGTAATACTGATAACAGAACTTACGGTAGTAATAATGATACTGATTAGGATAATAAATATAATTTCAATAAATCAATATAATAAGCGAAAAAGATGTGCTAAAATGCAAGATGGCAATATTTTTTCCAGGAATTCCTATGACAGAAAAATGAAATTCAGTTATTGTTCCTGAAAGCAATCGGGAAAAAAGAATGCAATATGAGATAAGAAAATAAAATCCTTTTGGGGTTATTATTTTTCTGCTTGGATGAGGGATTGCAAATACATTGATAAGCATAACAGCATCAGACACTTCCAATTTGTATTAGGATCATAAATACGAAACACAAAATTTCAGGACGAACAAAAACAAAATGAGAAAATGTTGCTTTCCTCTCGCGCTCTCTGTCCTTCTCGTCTCAACCCTCCGCTCTTTTATTCTTTGTGTCTGTATATGCTTCCCTCATCCTGTATAATGCACCGTGTTTTTCAGGACAGGATAAACCTTAAATTACTTTAAAAGGTGATTTTCGGGCGATAGAAGGTTAAGACCCGATTATAAAAGCTTGCAATGGGAAAGGGAGGGGTGGAGGGGGTGGGGGGTCTAGAGCCTGGATCCATGTGTTTACATTTGCCTGATATTTTTCCACATGTGATCTTTTTAGCATGTAAAGCTTAAAAGTAGTTGTAGTAATATGATTATAACGAAATCGTCATTATCACCATCATGATTTCAATTATTTTAATTGTTATTTTCATAATTTTCATCGGTCGTTATGATAACAACACCATTAGTAATATCAGATTATCTTTAAAAAAATCATTAAACCTTTTATGTAGCATTTCGAAAACCAGCCTCGAGGTCGAAACTTTACAGATAATTTTTTCCTGGGTTGTGATATTTTTCTTCATTAATCATGAATACGTATCCACATCAATTATTGAGACGTAGGAGTAAGATTAAAATCATTTTCATTTCAAACTTAAATAGTATTCTATAACCCTTTTCTAACCTTGACATACTTATCCTCGATCAATTTAACGGTGTCGTCTATTCGGCGCACATTGCAATATCAGACAAAAGCAAGAACGATCGGCATCTTGCACGTAACGAACACGAGAAAACATAATCGCTTCCGACATAATACGACAGAGTAACGTCGCAAATTGTTATACATATATATGCGCGCACGCGCACACACACACACACACACACACACATACACACACACACACACACACACACACACACACACACACACACACACACACACACACACACACACACACACACACACACACACACACACACACACACACACACACACACACACACACACACACACACACCTCCTGGCATATGCAATCATGCATCAGGCTCCACGTGCAAGAATGTGCAGTTACTAAAACTTGGTATGGTATGAGTTCTTCATGAAGGTCGTGAAATAAACTGGCACTGACGGCAATCTGTAAAATCTCAACCGATGTATATCATTCACTTGTCACGGGTCAAGGGGATCTCTAGGTACCCTTTTACACCTCAGTTGGCGTCGAAAAATATACACGGCTAGAAGTTCCATACGATACAATACTTAGGATAGCCATAACTGTACAATGATAAACCCACCTTATATAAACGCGAAGAACGTCGATTTCCAGCCAGCCATAACGTGAACGGCTGGTCTTACCTTGCGCTGGAGAATAACTCCGGCGCCTTAAATTGTGGCAATATGGCGGTTCCCATGTTCTGTGTATGGGTCGCAGGGACGTAGGTTACGGCACCTTAAGGAGAAACGGTGCCGTAAGGCGTTGAGTATCCGGCTCCTTGAACAAAAAACACTGTCAGTAACTTTTACATTATCCTTTTAACAAGTCAAATTTACACGTAAACCAAATCAAAATATTTTTTCTTCCGTTCAGCAAGTTTACTAATGTTATCAATAACAATACTTGGAAATCAAAATATGAAGATATGCTCAGCATATATAATGTCCCGATGAAAAATGCTCGCAAATAGTGTCTGCAAATCTTCCCACAAAATTCGAGTCTGGTGGTGTGTTATGCCCGCCAGCTATTGTCAGGCACTCGCACTAGATCTGGCATTTTCAGAACCCTCGTTCTTTCTATATTTTTCGCTTCTTTATAAACACCTTTTAAAACTGTGAAACTGTACTGATTTTGCCATCGATTTATTTATGCAGTCTCTCTCACTCTCTCTCTCTCTCTCTCTGCGTGTGTGTGTGTGTGTCTGTGTGTGTGTTATCTATGCATTAATATTTTGTTATAGATGCTAACAAGTACTTGACACTTAGGATTTCATTCTATTGTACTTACACACACACAGTTCACTGAAACAATAACAAAATTCAATAATCTTTACTCATCTTATCGTTTCTTTATATTCCATACATTAAGTATAAAAAAAATCCTCTAAAGATATTGAATTTTATAAAACCTATTGGACTGCTCATTTGTTAAGAATTAGAAAATTGTGTTTCATAGTAGTGATTTTTCTTTACAAGGCAATTTTCTTTACCATGCCATATTCTGTCTATCATTCTAGCGTGTGAGAGAAAGACTAACATATGCAAACATAACACAAAGATAAATATACCTGATTGTTTCATCCATATATATTGCTTCATATTCTAAGTAAGAATCAGAACAGCAAGGAGATTGTGGAGGATCCTCTGGGACATCCGACATACAAGTAACAAAAGCCAAAGACTTACACACGCTTTTTCAGGATGTGGCGTTTGCAAGAAAGCTATTATGTGCTTCGTTCGATCGACTTGCATGTATGTCTTTCAGGTCTGAGAATTAAGCCGCCATGCACACATAAATGCAAATAGATATCAATCAAAGATAGTTTCCATTAATTTAATGAAAGTGAAGTGATATCTATATATGTGTGTGTGTGTGTGTGTAGATATAGATATATGCATATATATATAACTATAAATGAATATATATATATATATATATATATATATATATATATATATATAACTATAAATGAATATATATATATATATATATATATATATATATATTATTAAAAACTACATATATATAAAACTATATATATGATATAGATAAAGATATATGCATATATATGTAACTATATATATATATATATATATATATATATATATATATATATATATATATATACATACACATATGAATACGTATTTATATATATATCACACACACACACACACATATATACGTATATATATATATATATATATATATATATATATATATAACGATGTATTCATATGTATATATATATATATATATATATATATATATATATATATATATATATATATATATATATATATATATATCGCACACACATACACACACACACACACACACACACACACATATATATATATATACATACATACATATATATATATATATATATATATATATATATATATATATATATATATATATATATATATTGTGGATTTAATTTTTATCCATGTCACTAAAATGTTAGGTTTACATTTCTTTCAGACAACTAAATGAAATGTATTCTTACTCAAAGTCATTGCTGCAACCACTGATTTAATTGATTTTTTTCGGGGATAGCTAAGCTCTGCAGATACGAAAGGCCATAAAGTGGTTGAATTTTCCTTTCGAAGTATTGAATGGAATGTTATACTCTCTTAAGTAATACCTAGCTACACACACACACACACACACACACACACACACACACACACACACACACACATATATATATAATATTAATAATAATAATAATAATAATAACAACAACAATCATAGTAATAAAACAGTAAAGTATATTTATTATATTGCACTCAATGTTAAGAAACCAATAAACAGAGAAAATAAATATATATAAATGGCTATTGGTCTTCCATAAGAGAAAATGCCAGTTTTATTATAGGTATTTGCCTTTGCCAGAGGAATCATAGGTATGGGATTGCAATTTGGCCTTTGCCAAGGGGATGCGGTTATAGAATTGTAATCTTTACCTGGTCCAGAGGAACCAGGGGTAAGGAATTGTGATTTTTGCTTTTC
The DNA here is from genome assembly GCF_042767895.1 of Penaeus vannamei. Taxonomy (NCBI): domain Eukaryota; kingdom Metazoa; phylum Arthropoda; class Malacostraca; order Decapoda; family Penaeidae; genus Penaeus; species Penaeus vannamei. The sequence continues at coordinate 25,655,657 of NC_091549.1, forward strand.
CAGTGGGATCGCAGTTATGGAAGTGGGTATTCACAATGATTGCTGATTGTTTGGAAGGAATAGGTGAGAAACTAATGAGGTAAGCCATACAAACTTGTATGAAATCTATAATGACCTGTAGATTTATGATTAACAAAGCTCTGCCTCTTATACTGGGTATCTACTCTTCTCTCATTTGTGTTCACACTATTGTACCAACACTTTAAACTCTCCAGATTCTTTCTGCTCAGCAGAGCTGTCCCCTACGAAATTCTCCGACTTTGAGACTATTTCTCTGCTCCTTTCTTCTGCATCAGTTCGTGGGATGGCACAGAATGATCGTTCAACCGGCCTCCTTTCCTATGGCAAAACGAAAGAGCTTCTCCATTTTCTGTTTACTTACACTTAATTTTGGAAAAGTTTTATAACATACCATTTACTCCTTCTCTATGAAGAAGTAACAAGCCGGGATTTTTTTTTTTTTTTTTTTTTTTTGTGCGCAGCTTTATCTGATATCGTATCATTCAGACTTCTAAAATCTAATATTGGACATAGGCAATCTTTAAACTCATTATGTATATCAAAGGGAGGAAAAGAGCCATACCCTACTACACTGGCCCAATGCGAGTTGGTAGGGGTCCTTATAGTTGTCATATACAACACGGAGTGACATACAGTGAAAGTATTTTTTTCGTGTCCCCTTATCTGCAGTTTTACTTTCTCTCAACGCACTCGAGACCGTTAGTTCGTTAATTATAATTGGATTTTCGCGTTTGATATATATATATATATATATATATATATATATATATATATATATATATATATATATATATATATATACTATGATTTACACCACCAAGTTGCATATTATTTAGATAATAAACAATGAAGTTATTAAAAAAAAAAAAAA
>NC_091549.1:25826848-25829348 GCF_042767895.1 Penaeus vannamei
ATTATTTACAATAATTATTGTTGTAGTTAACATCATGACTGTTGTTATTCCCATGATTAGCATTACAATTATCATTATCATTATTATTATCATCATTAATATTATCATCATCATTATTATTATTATTATTTCTATTATTATTATTATCATCATTACTTTTGTTGTTGTCATCATGATTAGTGTTGTCATCATCTTCATTATTATTTTTCTTGTCGTCATTATCATTCTTATTCTCATTATTTCTGTTATTATTTTATTATTATTGTTGTTATCATTATTACCAATATCATTATTGTTATCATTACCATCATTATTTTTTTGGTCTTTGCCTTTTTAGTATCATGTCATTATGATAATTTTCATCATTGTCATCATCATTTTCATTATTGAATACTATTGCTACTATCATCATCATTTTTAATATCAATATCATCTTCCTAATTATCATCAACATAATCATTTTCACCATCATTATTATCATTATTGTCATTATCCTTATCATTATTGTTATTACAATTATTTTATTATTATAATTATTATTGGTATTATCAGTATTATTATCATGAGTATCATCACTATTATTATTGTTACTGTTATTATCATTATCATCGATATTATCATTATCATATTTGTTGTTGTTATTATCATTATAATAATTATTTTTGCTATACCATCATTATTATCATTATTATTGTTATTATTATCACTATCATTATTATTATTATTATTATTATTATGATGATGATGATGATGATGATGATGATGATGATGATGATGATTATTGTTATTATTATTATTATTATTACTACAATCAATACTATGATCATTATTATCTTATAACATGTATTTTTGCTATACTATCATTATCATTATTATTGTTATTTTTATTATCATTATTATCATCATCATTATTATTATTATTACTATTATTATCATTATTGTTATTATTATTATCATTATTATTATTATTGTTATTATTATTATTATGTTTATTTTTATTGCTTTTATCTTTATGATTACCATCAATTCAAATGTCAATTCCATTGCTAATTTGCTGTTATCATTATAATTCCTATAATGAAAATGATAATAGTAATGACAATGACAATTGTTATAATCTGATTACTGTCATCATCATTATTATTATCATTAATATCATCATTATCATTATCACTGTTATTATTGTCCTTACTATTATTATCATCATCATTATCATCCTCATCAATTAAATATTATGAATATCATTAATATTTTGATTAGTATCATTATCCTTATTATCATTATCGTTAGAATTATCCTTATTGATATTATTATTATTATTATTGTTATTGTTATCATCATTATCATCATCATCATCATCATTATTATTATTATTATTATTATTATTATTATTATTATTATTATTATTATTATTATTATTATTATCATTATTATTATTATTATTATTATTATTATTATTATTATTATTATTATTATCATTATTATCATTATTGTTATTATCATCATCATCATCATCATTATTATTAATGATATTATTATTAAAATCATTCTTATTATTATTGTTATTATTATTATGATGATGATGATGATTATTATTATCATTATTAATAAGAATATTATTATTATTATTACTATCATTATTATTATTATTATTATTATTATTATTATTATTATCATTATTATTATTATTATTATTATTATTATTATCATTATTACTATTACTGTTTTTATGATAATAGTAACAATAGTTATTATTATTATTATTTCTTTAATTATTATTGTCATTATCATTATTTTTACTTTTACTTATAATATCATTATCATTATATCATTATCATTTTTATTTTTATCATTATTATTATATCATTATCATTTTTATTTTTATCATCATTATCGGTACAATTATCCCTATTATTATCATTATTGTTATTGTAATTACCATTGACAATATACATTATCATTATTACCATTATCATTTCTTTAATTATTATTGTTGTTATTAATGTTTTTATTACTTATACTTTTATTACTTATATCATTATTATTGATTTTATCATTATCATTATTATTAGTAGTACTATCATTATTGTTTTCATTATCATTATCCTTGCTATTATCATCAGTATTACTATTAACATTATTAGCACTATGATTATCAATATTGTTATTATCATTATTGTTATTATTTTCATTATCATCATTTATTATTATTTTCATTATCATTATAATTACTATTGTTATTAGTACTTTTACTACTATCAGAAGTAATAACTTTATCATTATTACCTACTTAATAAATAGTCTCGTAATTATCATAGTTATCATTATCTTCATTATTATCATTATTATGATTTTTATGAACACTTTTTTTATTATAATCCTCATTATTATTATAATTATTATCATTATTGTTATCATTATTATAATTTTTATTATCATTATTATTATTGTTATTATTATTATCAATATTATTATTATTATTATTATTATTATTATTATT
>NC_091549.1:25834348-25841848 GCF_042767895.1 Penaeus vannamei
GGAACAGTCATGCAAAAACCATGCATTAAACACAAAAATAATCAGGCAATATCCTATTGTAAGAATACCTTTACAACTGAAATTGAAAAACAGCAAAAAAAATATAATATTAATTAAAAGAAAAACAAGAAAGGAAGAAAATATATATATATATTTAGAGAGAGAAAAAAAAGGAAAGAAAAGAGAAAGAGAAATAAATATCACAATGTTACATAGGCTAATATTCACCTATGGTGCATTGAAACAAACAAACAAACAAAACATGCAGAAATATATAAACATAATTACCAGAGAACTCAACAAAATCAAGTCATAAATGTTCAAATAAAAAAAGCATACATAGATCATGGACAATCAAGCAATGTACTGGAAAAAAGTATACATACCAATTCGATCACACTTGTACACTGAGCTGAAAAAAATGTAGGATTTATAGATGCCATATTTTAACTAATTTCCTATTTTTGCTTGTAAAAATATACACCCTTTCTTGATAGATTTAAAAATAATTTTGGTGTAAATATCTAAATCTATTTTTACTTCTTTACACAAATGTATATTTAAGACTCATTTCTGATATACCATTCCTAAATGATTGCAAAACGTTAATTTTGTATATATGCTGTTTTATGTTGTCATTGAAAACTTTTCATATTTTATCATATTAATGACTGGTTTCCTTAGATAAGATATATATTTATTACCCTCTTTATCTCCTTTATGTGTGTGTGTGTGTGTGTGTTTATTATATATATATATATATATATATATATATATATATATATATATATATATATATATATATATATATATATATATAAATCATAAAATCCAGTTCTCCTGCAATCATCACATTTGTGACTCTTCAGTGCAGTCCCACACACATAAGCTGCTAAGTATGATACATCGTTTTTTTTTTTTTTATCTGTGATGGCCTTTCATTAAATCTTGGATCAGACTTTATATAAATAGATTTAGTAAAATGCTTGATTAGGAAATAGATAAATCATTTTCATGTTTTTTTCACCCTCACTTTGCAAATCAATCAAATAAGTAATAACATTTTCTTCTGTTGCTGCTACATCATACTCCACTTTATTATATGTTATATGTTTCTTTAAAATTTTCTCTTACTTTTTAGCACTCAAGAAACGTGATGGCATCATCCAAACAATTACTTGACATAGATTTAACTAAAATATTTGTTATAAGAACCTCCTTCAGAGAGCTTACATTTTGGGGTGCTGTAGGAGCTTCTCTATGACCACCAGCATATGTGATTGTACTAAGTAGATTTTCAATACAGTCTTGATTTATTCTATTGGTCAAAAGGAACTGGTACCGATAATTACTTTTTACTCCTTTCCAAAGTAATGTCAAGCTGGAAATATTTAAACACCACCCATATAAATTAGGCGATGCCTGTTTTACTCCAACAAAAGAGCAAGACTTTTTCCAAGATTTATAATTATTCTGAGCATAATGTTGGTCATTATTCAGGCTTATGACCCTTATAAAAGTTTTATAATGATTTTTATTAGCTTTAAAGAGGTCAAGAAGTCTGTGCATATCAAATAAAAAGTTTACCATGTGAACAGTATCCAGTGGCAATTCTTCTAACTTAGCATGTATATGAATCCCTGCTGCAAAACTTCTGCTGAAAACCTGTGTTGCAAAGGATACCCGCATTTTCTCAAAATTGTTTGGGTGTAGGTGTTTGTCACTTAATTTTGTAGCTAAACGAATAACCATAGAATAATCCTTTTCATAGAGGTCCTTTATATGCTGCCATTTTATGTAATCCCCATATATATACACATACATATAAATATATATATATATATATATATATATATATATATATATATATATATATATATATATAGACAGGGATGGATTATACCATAGAAGAACTTGTAAACTTGATTAACATCGAAGCAAATAAAGGTAAGTTAAGGAAGTGAAAAAGGAAGTTAGAGAAATTTTTCATGACAGGAAGTGAGAAAGGAAGCTAGATTATTCTGAGCAAAGGAAGTGATTAAGGAAGCTAGAGATATTTTTTACCAAAGGAAGTGATTATGGATGCTAGACTTAAAATATTTGTTTTTAGATCTGGTGGACAGAGAGATAGACAGATATTGGAACAAAGTGTTAAAGATAAACAAAGACTATCAACCGAAACATCATGTTCCCAGAGACGGATACTGGGACGAAAACGCACAGCCACTTATTGGATCAACTCCGCCATGGCACATCGACCCAAGAAACATCGGATACTGGAAACGATACCTCAACACGGGAGAAGAGACAGGAAACGAGATTCCAGTTCAGAGGAGGATTCCAACTGGATGCAGTAGCGGGCAGACTACACCTATACGATCCAGCAAATTACGATCCCCTAACAGTAATAAACTTTCTCCTGGACATAGCAACAAGACAACACCAAGCAGGTACTGTGGACTCAGTACGCCTAGTAGTGAAATGGATCAACAGAGTAGTGAATTATTACGAGAATTACATGGAAAACCTGCATCACTACAACACAACACAGACAGTATCTTGGTTACACCAGGTAAGATCACACCTGCCAAATCTGATAAACAAGCTATCAAGCCTAAGACAGTACGGAAAGACACTCCAAGGATGGAACGACAGTCTAGTACATATACAGAGAGTATGGAACAAACTGAAATCACAAACCCACCTAAGATTATGGTACCAACTGGACCACTTAGATCAACAAACAGACAAAATAGAAGTCCCATACAAACATCCACCAAAAAGACCAAACCCAGAATCAGAAACACCGGTAGCAAAGAGAACAAGACTTCAACAAGAAAGAAGAGATCAAGTGGAACAAAATCAACAACAGGAGGAACAGGAACACCAACAGGAAGACCAAGAAAACGAATCACAAGAAGAAAACTCGAATTCACAGAATCAACAACAAGAACAGGGGGAACAGATGATAACAGAAACAAGAGCCCAGAACAAGGTTACTCTAGACAATCAACGGACGATGAATGGGAGATACTACTCAATACAGTTCCCAGTGGACAGCCACAGCACAGAGAAGATAAATGCGTTGAAGAGATTATTGTTGCAACTGAACATGGAAAATATACCAGAACCCCTATACCTACTACATCCTCACGTCCTCCTTCACTGCTCTTCGAATTTCCTGACGACGACTTTGATGAACTCAGCCTCGAGGCAGATAAGACAACAATTCATAGATAATACTAGAGTGGAGCCAGAGGTATACACTCTATCCAGTGATGAAAAAATACATTTACCAACAGATAATGAAGTTTTACAAAATAAGAGATGAAAACGAGAGACAAGACCTAACAGCAATAATAATGGGAAGGCAAAACGATGCAAACTATCTAGAGATCCAAGACCCCCAATGGCACCTAGGAAAAAGGATATTCCAGCATTTCATGAAGGGGCAAATACCAGACGACGGGAGGAAAATATTCCAGATCCGGTCCCGGGACGCAGCAGCGAAGAGGAAATTATACTTCATGCAGAAGGAGAACAGGGAGATGAACATCAGGCAACAGCACAACAGGAACATGGAGGAGATTGAAGCGATAGTCCAGAACTGGGAAATGGACAACAGGATTTTGGAGGAGAATTCCCTGAACCTGACGACCAATAGAACACAATCTACAGCTTCGTCATACACGGAAGAAATAGAAGACCCGCCAACACATTAAGTTCTCCTATGTCGTTCACGGGAAGGGAACAGACGAGGAACACATCCACATTGTCTTCAACTCATACCACACAACAGGTGGAGATCCGTGGACAGAATTGCTGCAGCATTTGGCCTCAGCTCAACCGAAACTCAGGTTCTTAAACTCGCTTATCAAAGTCAGGACCCCCGAGAAATATGCCTTATACCTTAGCCGCAGCGGTATCAGAGACAAATGGGTTCAGTATGATGTACAATATGAAAATTGTATGGCTTTATTTGATAAATATAGACCACATGCTCCAGGACAAATCAAGAATGTAATACCACCAGATTAGAAGAACCTATTTATAATATATGGACCATATTATACAACAATCCTCAAGAACTGTTTTGATATATGGCTACAAGAAAATACTATACTCAGAGGAATGACATACATGGATAGATTAAGATACTTATATCCTGAAGACAGTCCATTAACAAGACCAGAGTGGAAGCAAGTTCGACAATTTAAGAGAATCATTGAGAGGAACAATATTAACTTCAGAAAATTTATTGTACAGTTTTGTTATGTATTCAATGGTGTTAATAGTAAGATACATGCATTTGTCATTGAAGGAGTCAGCAATGCCGGAAAGTCATTGGTTGCAAAGATGCTACTCTATAACCTCCACCCGACAAAGATCACCAAGAATTCAAACGGCAACAATTTCAGATTCTCTCGGTTGCAAGATAGTAATTCCGTATTATGGGAAGAAGCACAAGTACCAGAAGCAGAAGTTAACTTATGGAAGTCCATTTTAGGAGGAGAAGAGATGGAAACTGATGAAAAGCACCAAGATCATCAATCAATACCAACATTACCTTGGATAATTACAGCAAATAGAGACATAACTGACCGCCTAGAAGGGCAAGACAAAGAGAGTATCCTAAACAGGATATTTAGATACAACTTCAAGTGAGTGCTGGCAACTCAGGACGTTGAGGTCCATATAACCGTCGAGGCGATCCAACGGCTTTTACTCCTGAATAAGGACGTAATAGAAGAACTCATAGAGACTGTTAAGCCACACGGACTTCAAGATGTCCCAGGAAACACCCCCTTCAACACCGGTAACAGAGAAGAGAGGCAAAGAGAGGGACCAATCGACTTCTAGGGAAAGAAGAGCTGTTGGTGCACTAGAAAATGATGGAAAACAAGGTGAGATGTTATAATATTTTTTATATAGTAGATTAGATTTATCCTAATAGTATAATACCTAATTTTAATATATCTCTGTTGCAGCTGAATCCATTGGAAATACTATGGGAATTACATTTGATAAGGATATTTTTAAGAATCAACTGAAACCACATGGACCACAAACAATTGAAGTGAAATTAAACCTGAGAAAGAAGCATGCTGCCCTATTTACTAACAAATATTATTTTACTATTGATGATGGAAATATATATTACTTTGTTGATTTACCTATGGATTTCTATTTCCCATCTAAGTCGCAAGAAGTGAAAGATTATAATTATTATTCTAGATTATCTAAGAAAGCACAGGTATTAAGTGCTAGTTGGAGACTAAAGTTTCCATTCTACAGAATATAAGGTTGGAGATTCAACAGAAATTAAGAAAGATCATGGAGATATTAAGATTTATATTGGTAATGCTCCAGAGGTAGTAGAGTTTACTTTGCCTACAGAGAATTTACCTCAAGATGCTACTAATGTTGATGAGCCATTCCTAGAGAAGGTAGATCTAGATGGTGACAAATACAATATAATTTTAAGGTGGAATCCTGCTATAAAGACACCTGGATATATATATAATAAGAGTGTACTCATTGATTTTAGACTTTATAATCCAAATGAAGATGACTTAAAGAGAAAGAATGTTTCAGGTTCATGTTTAACTTATCTATTACCAATTTCTGACCCTGCTAATGATGGAGATGCACTAGGTTATAAGACATATCCATGGAATAATGATAACTTTGTAGGAAAGGCTCATGATTGGATTGATCCTAGGACTTCAAGTCATGCTACATATATGACAATTGTTAAGAGACCAGATAGGCCAGACCTTAAACAACATTGTGCTATAGAATTAGAGACATCATTTGTCGTGAAGTTCTATCTGGATGAATACAGGGAGACATGGCATTCAACAAGCCTTAGTTCATACATACCTACAGGATTACCAGCTACAATTGCAAGTAAATATAAAGTTAACCCTGTTCATGTATAATTCCAGATAGAGTTGCAAGACAAATTATGCAGACGTTGGTACCACGCTGTATCCCGATTGTGCAACTTGAGGATGGAAACTATGACATCTACAAGACAGAGAGAGTCAAGAAAGAAAATGGGGACCTCTTCATCCTGTCTATGCACCTGCATGAGGAGCCAACCATCATCAAGAGAATATGGTCGACAATCAAGTTTAAGACTCTTCTCAGTTCGAATATTAAGACTGATGTTCATAAGAATTCAACCTTTTATGATTTAATTTCAAAGGAACAAATGATTATTACATGTCATATTAGTGATGGAAACATGCAGTATCTCCATCATGAATTTCTGTATTAGATTTAAGATATATACCCATTTAGAATAAGACAACATATGTATCCATTGTTATAAGTTTGTAACATAAATGTAAGCCAATTGGTTCTGCTATTAACAAATAAATATATATAGCTTATTATACCTATAATTATCCATACACTATAAATAAATATATAAACAAATTATTATTATAAGTCTGATACAGTGCCTCCAATAAACTCTATAAATAACAGACATGAGCCAAAGTTTTTGGTCTAGCTTCCTATTCCGCTTCCTTTCCCAAGTTTTTCTCGTAGCTTCCCTTATCACTTCCTTTACTCAGAATTTCTCCTAGCTTCCTTTATCACTTCCATTCATCAAAACTTTCTCTGACTTCCCTTATCACTTCCTTTGGTCCAAGATTCATATTAATTCAGCTTCCCAAGACTTAATTCAATAAATAAGCTGCTTTGCGGCAAAAAAAAATCTAAATTTTATATATACACATGCCCACTAAGTGGGCGTTTCCTAAGGAAACGTGTATATATATATATATATATATATTGTTACAGATATATATATACTTTTAAATATATATATATATATAGTTATATATATATATAATTTTATATATATATATATATATATGTATATACATATATATATATATATATATCATCATCATGGGGGCTGACGCCGACGGTGGCGCATAGCCGCATCCACCCTTCGCTTCCACCTACGAGGCTCCCTCATGGCTAGACGCCAGGCAGGGACTCGGCCCATCTCTAGTTCTTCACGGCAGGTTTGGTCGATCTGCCCAAGCCATGACTTCCTCGGTCGTCCCACAGGCCTCCTCCACCCAGGGTTGTCTCGAATAGAGACGACCTGATGGGCAGGATCATCCTGAGGAAAGCGAGCCAGGTGGCCGTATAGCCTGAGTTGGCGATCACGGATTGTGCAGATAACAGGTCTTGTGCCAGTCTCACGGTGCAACCGTTGGTTGGACACATGGTCCCGCCAACAGTACCCCATGATCTGGCGCAAGGACCTATTGCAAAAGGCTTCAAGACGAGCCTCCAAGGCACAGGACAATGTCCAGGTTTCGCTACCGTATAGCAAAACTGGCATTATCAGGGCCTTGAAAACCCGAAGCTTGGTCCTTCTGCACAGGTACCGACATCTCCAAATACTCTTGTTGAGAGAGTTCATGACCCCTGCTGCCAGGCCAATCCGTCTGCTGACTTCATGGTCTGACAGCC
>NC_091549.1:25984348-25986848 GCF_042767895.1 Penaeus vannamei
CACACACACACACATATATATATATATATATATATATATATATATATATATATATATATATATATATATATATATATATATATATATATATAGTTGTATTCATATATATATATATATATATATATATATATATATATATATATATATATATATATATGTCCAGCTCATTTTTGTAAGGAGCACCGCTGCCATCAAAATGCCGTGTTCTTGGGAGCACCACTGCTAACAGATGTCGGGTTCAGAATTTTAATCAGCTGATCATTCACCAAATAACGGTCGTGGGATTTAAATTTCTGCTGCCAGTTCTATTGTTCACTAAAAGGATATCTTACTTTGTGAAACTAGAAATTGATATTAATTCTTTAACCTAACTACTTAATTAGTAGTGCTGGCACCATCCGGGTTTTGATTAAAAATAGCGTCGACTCTCTCCTCTCATTCTTGAGGGGGTTGTGTCCAGAGACCAACCCATTATATAACACACACATATATATATGCACTTTCCCCCCACTATTACACATGTTACCATCCCCTTGATACCTTAATTTAACCGTTAATTCTGCTCTCAATGAGAAGCATGTCTACAGCTTACCTGGAGGGAGTGGTGTCCAGAGACCAATTGAGGTCTCTGTGGCTCCTCGCCCTCCAACGCGGTCCGATGTTGCCAACTTTCCTCCTAGCAACAGGCCCTTCCCTCAAAATACACACAGTCCAGCACGAACAACAAAAGAAACATATCACCCATGAATGGTTTACTTATTTATTGGGCACGAAGCTTTTACTATATTCGAAGTAGAACACTCAACGTATTCTTATTTAAATGCTGGAATAATTCTGACATATATATGTAGTTGTGTTCATATATATATATATATATATATATATATATATATATATATATATATATATATATATATATATATAAATATATATATATATATATATATATATATATATATATATATATATATATATATATATATATATATATGCAGGACCGCCGTTAGTTGTTCTTGGGCTCAATAAATGACTACTGTAGATTTCTATGGGCCTCTTTGGGGACCCGGGCCCCAGCTACCCCATCCTGTCAGCGGTCCAGTATATATGTATATATATACATATATATATATATGTATATATATGTATATATACATGATTGTGTTCCTATATATATATGTATATATACATAGTTGTGTTCCTATATATATATATATATATATATATATATATATATATATATATGTATATATATATATATATATATATATATATATATATATATATATATATATATATATATATATATATATTTATTTATACACACTAATATATATACACACACACACATCATTGGACGTGGTACAACAATGCAGGAAATGCAGCCAAGGAGATTTTGTTAGCACTTGGAAGATCCTCTACAACAGCAGGGTGTATAGGAAAGCCGAGTTATGTGGTACTGATCTTAAATTAGTTGTGTCAATCCTGAGAGTCCACTTCAAGACTCCCTGACAGTCCAATGACCACCCTAGGGGGTCTCTTTTGGAAAGGCTGAGGGAGGGGGGAGTATACCAAGAGGTTTCATGAAACAATGTCTGGTCGTTTCATGGCACTCAACAACCTGACAGACCCCATAGATCTGTTGGCGGCCCTCAAGCGCCTTCAAATAGCTCAAGAACTGATTGGTGAATGCCCAACAGCAAGACGCTGCAAGCTACAGATGCCTGTTATGTGGCAGATCCTTTTACGGTTAGGGAGTGATGAGCTGAGCATTTTGTTTATCTACCAACAGTTAACTTGTATGCAGGTAGTGTCAAGATTTTGTTGCCGGACCCTCCCATAAGTGAGGATCCACTCTCTATAATTATAGAGCAGGTCGATCTCCAAACTGAAGAGTGGTAAAGCAGCGGGTATCTGCATCATTCCAGCTGAACTGTTAAAGCTGGTGGTGTACCTATTTTGCAGGGGTTGCTATCCTGGCTACCATCTGGCAATCAGGTATTGTTCCCCCTGACCTGTTGAGGAGTGAGGTCATCCCTCTCTGGAAGGGGAAAGGGGATTGATGGGACTGCAGCAGTCACTGAGGCATTACACAGCACAATATACCAGGCAAGTTTCTCGCTCACATCCTTCTGAGACGTATCAGAGACCATTTGTTGAGGCACCAGAGGCTGGAACAATCTGGATTCACTCCTGGTATGTCCAAAGTAGACCATAACCTTAAAGCACCGCCTTGAGTTCAGGCATGGGTTGCTTACAACCTATATCGACCTCCAAAGGGCATTCGATACAGTGCATTCGGAGTTACTCTGGGAAATCCTGAGATTGAGAGGAACTCCAACAAGGATTATTGGATTAATAGCAAGCCTATATACTGGTACTTAAAGTGCTGTAAAGTGTGGTGAGTGCCTATTGAGCTTCTTTCCTGTTAGTTCAGGAGTGAGGTAAGGTTTTGTCCTTGCACCAACACTTTGCAACACTTGTATGGACTGGATACTGGGCA
>NC_091549.1:26069349-26071849 GCF_042767895.1 Penaeus vannamei
TCTTCATCACCCCGATGGATCAGAGTGTCCAGGAAAGGTAACTTCTGATCCTCTTCTTCCTCCACGGTGAACTGGATTTTCTCGTGGACGGAGTTCAGCCGCGTCAGTGTATGGTGCAGACACGACCTTCTGGGGACAATGACGAGGACATCATCTACGTAACGAAGCCAAGTTGAGTGCCTTCCGATTATATCCCTGTAGTGGTCCCTTTCCAGCGTCTCCATGAAGAGGCAGGCCAGGACAGCGCTCAGAGGGGACCCCATGGCGAGGCCGCTGATTTGCTGGTACTCATCCCCAGCGAACTCGAAGAAGCCGAAGTCCACACACAACTTCACGAGGCTTATGAAGTGGTGCTTTGGCAGTGGAAGTTCGTCATCTACCATGGATCCGGTGACCCTCTCGACTGCCCGGATAGCTCCATCTGTGGGTACATTTGTAAAAAGGGATTTAACGTCAAAACTAGCCAGTTTTTTATTTTTATATACAGAACCCTGCAGACGTCTGATAAGGTCCGCAGAGTTCTTCAGGTGAGAATCACTGATGACTCCCATGGCGGCGGAGAGGGGTTTCGCCAAACACTTCGCCAGGCGATGGGGAGCGCTGCCAATGCCAGACGTGATCGGTCTCATCGGCACACCTGGCTTGTGTACCTTCGGGAGACCTCTCATGGACGGGTTGCGGGGGGCCTCCTCCAGCAGGTGAAGCAAGCCTTTCCCCTTAGCCGACCGCAGGAGTACGTCCCTCGCCTTCTTCTTAAACCTGGCAGCTTCCATCTTACCCTCGCCTTTCGTCACTTTCCTGTAAACAGAAGCATCGGAAAGTAAATCGTTCATTTTACATATATAGTCAGTCTTATCCATAACAGCAATACCCCCACCTTTGTCTGCCTGGGTGATGACGATGGTCTCGTCGTCGCGTAGGCTCTTCAACGCAGTGACGTATCTGCGAGGGATCGCCGGGGAGCGTGACGACGCATCGGCAACACAGCAGGCGGTGATCCCTTGGATGAACCCTTTGTCGACATCACTGTCGGTCCAGCGGTGGTTCGAGACAACGTAGTCGATAAGGTCCTTGTTGTCCAGCCCGGTGCTGAATTTGAGTCCAAGGGAGAGGGCTTCTAGTTCCGTGTGGGTAAGACGTTTGGAGGACATGTTTCTAAGAAGATCACTACGTCCAGCTTTTGACCATCTGCTCTTGCTGCATATGCGGTGTACACTCTGATCCATCGGGGTGATGAAGACCTACGTTTTTCTGTATACAGGAAGCCGACTAATAAAGATGATTATATCCATTATTACTCCGCACACAGCAATAGAACTTGCACCATACACTGACGCGGCTGAACTCCGTCCACGAGAAAATCCAGTTCACCGTGGAGGAAGAAGAGGATCAGAAGTTACCTTTCCTGGACACTCTGATCCATCGGGGTGATGAAGACCTACGTTTTTCTGTATACAGGAAGCCGACTAATAAAGATGATTATATCCATTATTACTCCGCACACAGCAATAGAACTAAATCTGGGGTTGTGATTGGGTTCTTCCTCCGGGCACTGAGGATTTGCAGCCCTGAGTTCCTTGAAAGTGAAGTTACATATGTAATTGATTCTTTCATGAAACATAAATACCCCAAAGGTCTCCTGCTGAACCTCAGAAAGAAGGCGGAGAACATACTTTCAAGATCTAACCCCGTGATATCCTCCAATTTTCTCGTATTACCTCCATGTAATCTCTCCCAGGCGATCAGCAAATACTTTGGCAATACTATGAACATCGCCAGCACATCCGGGGAAAAGATACATGACCTAATACGAGAAAAGAAACAACAGAAAAGCAACACCGACAGTGCAGTATACCGCATACCCTGCAGCGGTTGCGATATGGCATACTATGGTGAAACTGGACGTGGCTTCAACACCAGGATCTACGAACATCGCGCCGACGTCCGTCACCATAGAAATTCCAACGCCATGGTGGTTCATGTAGATGAAGCTGGACATCTACCGAACTGGAAAGAAGCTGAAACAATCCATGAAGGATTAAGCAAACACAAAAGGAAGGTCATGGAAGCTGCATACATCGCGACAGAGAAAAACATGAACACCGCATCGGGTAGATTCAAACTATCCAAGGTCGCGGCAGCAATTATACGCACAACGAGCGCGAGGTCACGGTCATCAGGTGATTCATCAGCTCCGATGTAATATAAATATGCTGTGTATTCTCCAAAATGTATGTATTTCTGACGAAGATATAATCGAAACCGGTCAAATACATCTCTTGTATTGTGAAGATATTCGTTCTCATTCATACCTTTCCACATTTGTCCACATGAATACGGTTCATCCTTCTTACGGTATGAGTGGCGAGCGGTCTGCCCCTCCCCGGGATTTCTTCACAAGACGCAAGATCCAGAGTGTCAAGAATCGACGTTGTTTCCTGATGGACTGCTTGGCTGAGCAAGTGTTGCCACCTTCAGCTCCGAGCCAGTTTAAATCCGG
>NC_091549.1:26084349-26086849 GCF_042767895.1 Penaeus vannamei
TGTTTGGAAATGTTTGTGATTTGTTTCTTGTTTGGCACTAGTATCTTGACCAGTTTCCATGTTTCGGCAGAATCGTTTCTACATTCATTTAACTTTTGAAATAATTTGTTTTCGCACAATGGATAAGTGTTTTTACATTTCTCTTCTTGTGCTCATATTCAGCCTGAAAGGTGGTGTCAAGTCTGTTTATCTTGAGAGCTTTCTGAGGGTTATTTCTATCATTTATGGCTCTCTTGATGGTGTCATCTAACCCAGGGGCGGCAGGACGTTTTACTGTTTTAGTTTTAATAGGTGCGGAGGCGTTTATGTTGTTCTTTTTCGCATCTGTTAGAAGGGTAATTTGCTTGTCAACATTATCTGTTGCTAAAGTGTCTAAGAGCGATGATTTGTTAGCTATATGTTCGGAGAGTAATGTAGGATCGTAATGAGTTAGATCACCAGAAGTTTGGTGACTGGTTGTCGCTTTGGTTTTTCTGTATTTAAGATCCAAGGTTAAAAGCTCGTCATCAGCAACTGGGCATGGGATAACTAATAGGGTGCAGGTATTTCTTCGGAAGTGAGAAAATTTCATGTAATAATCACAATGCCATACTCCTTAGTCAAAAAATTTATTCTCTTATGCCCTGAGCTTCAGATTGATTGGAAACAGAAAATTCTTTGTTTTGCCAATTACGCGATTTTGTTTTGGTAGCTGGCATCGCCATCATCATCGTTATCGTTAGCATTATGATAATCTTCATCATCATCGTCATTATTGTTATTGATTATCATTACGATTACTCTTCTTAATATCATAATCAACTTTGCACTTGCCGTCACTTCTATTGGTCATATTACGATTATTTTCATCATCATCGTTATTATCATTGTCAATATCATCGTTATTGTCATTAACGTTATGCTATTTAATTCTTCTTATTATTATTATCAGTATTAGTAATATTAGTAACAGTAATAGTAGTAGTAGGAGTAGCAGCAGTAGTAGTAATATTTGTAGAAGCAGTAGTGTTAGTGGTAGTAATAATAGTAGTAGTAGAAGTAATAGTTGTAATAGTAGAAGTAGTAATAGTTGTAGTAGTAGTAGAAGTAACAGCTGTAGTGGTAGTGGTAGTAGTAATAGTAGTAATAATATTTGTACTAGTAGTAGAAGTAATAGGTGTAGTAGTAGTAGTAGTAGTAGTAGTAGCAATTGTAACAATAGTAATAGTTGAAGTAATAATAGTAGTAATAGCAGTAGTAGTAGAAATAACAGTTTAGTTGTAGTAGTGGAAGTAGTAACAGTAGTAGTAGTAGAAATAATAGTTTTAGTAGTAGCAGTGGTAGTAGTAATAGCAATAGTAGCAGTAGTAGAATAGTTGTAGTAGTAATATTAGTAGTAGTAGTAGTAATATTATTATTAGTAGTAGTAGTAATAGCAATAGTAGTAGTCATAGTAGTAGTAGTAATAGTAATAGTAGTAGTAATAGCAGTAGTAGTAGTAATAGTAGTAATAGTAGTAGTAGTAGTAGTAGTGGTATTAGTAATAGTATTGGTGGTAGTAGTAATAGAATTAACAGTTGTAATAGTAGTAGTAGTTTGTTCGTCTAGTTGTAGTTTGTAGTTCATTATGGCACTTTTCACTTTTTGAATTAATCTAAACAAAAAGAAGAAATATATATCCAAGAAACCACATTGAAAAAGCCATATTAAAAAAAAAAAAAAAAAAAAAAAAACAGTATTCCATGACCCCACTTGTTTGTATTATGTGGCCGTCTCCATGTCTCGTGAATTTCCTGTGATATCATCTTGACTATCATATTCATCCTGTATAAGTTCTCTCGTGTCGGATAAGCTTTCTGCATATTTGTTGTGCTCTCCAGGGCTGGTCGATATCGGTTTCCAAAGTTCTTATGTTTCCTTTGCTTCTGGGCCTATGGTTTAAAGTTTGGCGTTTTACAGTTTCTCGTTGTTTTTTATCATTATTATTTCAATTACTATATACATAATTTTCTTTGACACATTTTCTAACTCTTAATTTTTATTATCATTATTATTTTTTTTATCGCGTGTTTGTTTCTGTTCTCATGGTTAGTTACTTGTTCAATTCTTTTTCTCTTAGGATTGCTGAGTCAATATTCGCTCTTCCTGAAGTCGAGGACTTCAGTGTTATACTAGGATGTCTTTTTTTTTTTTTTTTTTTTTTTTTTTTTTTTTTTTTTTACCTTCTGGTTTATTTAAAATGTGTTATATCATTTTCTCTTCATTTTCATTTCCATATATCGTTCTTGTTAAGTCTTTTCTGACACCCTTATCTTCAGCACTTCTACTGTCGGTAGTTCTTGTTTCTTTCATATGCAACATGTGCTTGTTTGTTTGTTCTTTTCATTTGTATTCACATCCTAATCATAAATTGTCATCCTCACTCTTATCATCATTATCATTATCACCATATCTTTACCATTATTCTAATGATTTTCGCCCATTTGATATCTGTCTCTTCGCATTCATTCTTTTTCTGCAG
>NC_091549.1:26091849-26094325 GCF_042767895.1 Penaeus vannamei
ATGTTGCCTCTGCTGTCGAGGGAACTGGGGAGGCTGAGAGTTGAGGTGGCTGCTCTCTCGGTGGTGAGGAGACCTGGCAGCGGCACAATCAGTGTAGCTGGCTACACCTATTGCTGGTCAGGCTGCAGCAATGGTCACCATCTCCAGGGGGTAGCCATGGCCATTCCCAGCAGACTCCAGCCCTCGGTAGTAGAGGTTACTCCAGTCAATGAGCGTATAATGGTAATGAGACTGAAGCTAGCATTTGGCTTATGTCTCTTATTGCTGTGTACGCTCCTACCGATATTTGTAAACTTGACGTGAAAGAGATGTTCTACGCCAAACTAGCATCTGTGTCAGACAGGTGTCCCTGGCGAGATATTTGTGTTGTTCTGGGTAACTTCAATGCGGTATCTGGCTGTGATCGAGATGGCTATGAGATGCTTGTCGGTCCCCATGGTTCGGGAACTGATGCCGGCAGCGATAATAGCCTCCTTTTCCGGGACTTTGCTAGGTCCCAGAAGTTTCATCTCTCAGGAGAAATTGGAAGCCACAGATGCTTGTTGTGCAGCTCATCTGACAGGGGATCAGGACTTGCACCATTCTCAGGGGCACAGAACTCAGTCACTGTTAAGAAGGGACAAGGAACAGTTTATAAGGAGTCTTGCAGAAGAGGTAGAAGGCCATTTCTTAGTAGATGACCTTCGGCCTGCATACCAAGCCCTGAGAAAGCAGAACTCCAAGCCCTCTTCACAGGTGACAGCAGTTTGCTGTACCCACCCATCAGTGAGGATCCTCCCTCCCTAACTAAAGTTAGGACGGCGATCTCCAAGCTGAAGAGTGGTAAAGCAGCAGGTATATGCGGCATCCCAGCTGAACTTTTTAAGGGCTGGTGGTGAACCCTTGGTGCGTGGGTTATGTGCTGTCCTGGCTGTCATCTGGCAGTCCGTTACCATTCCCCCCTGACCTGTTGAGGGGTGTGGTCATCCCTATCTAGAAGGGGAAAGGGGACCGATGGGACTGCAGCACCCACTGAGGCCTCACACTGCTCAGAATACCAGGCAAGGTTCTCGCCCACATCGTTCCGTGATCTATCAGGGACCACCTACTGAGGCATCAGAGGAATCTGGATTTACTCCTGGTAAGTCCACAATAGACCATATCCTTGCACTTCAAGTCATTGTAGAGAGCTGTTGTGAGTTCAGGCATGGGCTGCTTGCAGCTTATATCGACCTCAAGAAGGCATTCGATACGGTGCACTCTGGGAGATCTTGAGACAGAGGATTTCCAACAAGGATTATTGGACTAATAGCAGGTCTGTATACTGGTACTGAAAATGCTGTAAAGTGTTGTGGGGCCTGTTCTTTTTAGTTCAGGAGTGAGGCAAGACCGTGTCCTTGCACCAACGCTTTTCAACACTTGCATGGACTGTATACTGGGCAGAGCTACTGTTCAATTCATTGTGGAGCAACTCTGGGCAATATCAAGGTTACTGTCCTTGACTTTGCTGATGATAATGCTATTCTATTTGAGTCTTGGAATCCTTAGTGGTGGCTCTTGATGCATTTAATAATGAACCGAAGGCCTTGGGTCTAGAGGTCTCCTGGACCAAGACCAAGATCCAGGACTTAAGGGACTTGCTAGGAGAACCTGTTCAGTTGACACGTGCTTGCGGCGAGGACAATGCAGTTACAGACAGCTTTACATGCCTTGGTAGTGTAGTTCATAACTCTGGGCTGTCAGACCAGGAAGTCAGCAGATGGATTGTCCTGGCAGCAGGGGTCATGAACTCTCTTGACAAGAGTATTTGGAGATGTAGGTACCTGTGCAGAAGCACGAGCTATGCGTCTTCAAGGCCCTGAAAATGCCAGTTTTGCTATACGGTAGTGAAACCTGGACATTATCCTGTGCTTTGGAGTCACGTCTTGATGCGCCAGATCATGGGGTACTGTTGGCGGGACCATGTGTCAAATCAATGGTTGCACCATGAGACTGGCATAAGATCTATTACCTGCACTATCCGTGGTCGCCAACTCAGGCTATATGGCCACCTAGCTCGCTTTCCTCAGGTTGATCCTGCCCGCCAGGTTATATCTGTTAGAGATAACCCTGGGTGCAGGCCTGTGGGACGACCTAGCAAGTCGTGGCTTGGTTAGATCGATCAAACCTGTCGTGAGGAGCTTGAGTTGGGCCGAGTCCCTACCTGGCCCATCGCAGGTACAAGCAAAAGGTGGATGCCGCTATTCGCCCCCGTCGGCGTTAACTCCACAATGATTATGAATGATGATATGTGTATATATGTGTGTGTGTGTGTGTATGTTTGTGTATGTGTGTGTGTGTGTATATATGTTGACATTTATATAAGTGTGTGTGTGTATATATATATATATATATATATATATATATATATATATATATATATATATATATATATATACATATATATATATACATACATACATACATATATATATATATATATATATATATATATATA
>NC_091549.1:26099825-26107325 GCF_042767895.1 Penaeus vannamei
GGTGCTCATTTTTCTTTTGTTTTAACGTAATATTTCCTTTTTTTTAATGTCTGCCTTTCATTTTATGTAGGAATTTATTTTTTTACCATACTTTTAATCAACTCTTACTCTGATTCTACTCTACTCTAACCCTGACTCGTTCTCTTTTCGTTTTCTCACTCGTTCTCGCTCATTCTCTCCTCGTTCTCTCGCTCATTCTCTCCCTCATTCTCGCCTTGTTCTCTCGCTCATTCTCTCCTCGTTCTCTTGCTCATTCTCGCCTCGTTCTCTCGCTCATTCTCGCCTCGTTCTCTCGCTCATTCTTGCCTCGTTCTCTCGCTCATTCTCTCCTCGTTCTCTCGCTCCTTCTCGCCTTGTTCTCTCGCTCATTCTCGCCTTGTTCTCTCGTTCATTCTCGCCTCGTTCTCTCGCTCATTCTCGCCTCGTTCTCTCGCTCATTCTCTCCTCGTTCTCTCGCTCATTCTCTTCTCGTTCTCTCGCTCATTCTCTCCTCGTTCTCTCGCTCATTCTCTCCTCGTTCTCTCGCTCATTCTCTCCTCGTTCTCTCGCTCATTCTCTCCTCGTTCTCTCGCTCATTCTCTCCTCGTTCTCTCGCTCATTCTCTCCTCGTTCTCTCGCTCATTCTCTCCTCGTTCTCTCGCTCATTCTCTTCTCGTTCTCTCGCTCATTCTCTCCTCGTTCTCTCGCTCGTTCTCTCCTCGTTCTCTCGCTCGTTCTCTCCTCGTTCTCTCGCTCGTTCTCTCCTCGTTCTCTCCCTCATTCTCTCGCTCATTCTCTCGCTCGTTCTCTCCTCGTTCTCTCGCTCATTCTCTCCTCGTTCTCTCGCTCAACCTCTCCTCGTTCTCTCGCTCATTCTCTCCTCGTTCTCTCGCTCATTCTCTCCTCGTTCTATTGCGGAAGGACTCTAGAGAAGGAAAAGCAACACCCTAAATAGATTCTCTTCAACATTTTTTTTTATTTCAAGAGGAGTGAACGGGACCCCTGATCTCACTTGGTCCCTAAGCCTCTCCTGCCTCACGGGAGATAATTCGGGCTCCTCTATACGGATTGGTACCTGGCATTAAGTTGGGAGTATACCTTACAACACAGATATAAATTTTGGTGGCAGCGGTGGGATGTTTGCTGTCTTGCTAGAGTCCTTCCAGCAATTACGTCCAGCACATTTAGCTACTTTCCGTTAGGTTATGTCAACCTTGTTTGTAGCCTCTTAAGAGGACTTTTGGAGAGCCTTGTTTTATGAATATTGTGTATCTGTAGTGTTCAAGAGCGGCACCCATTTATTTCAGCTTAATCATATCTCTTGCAGAGATAGTTACATGAACTAATGCCCGCTCGCCCAGCTAGTAGTGACCTTGGCTCTCGTTAGGCATAGGGACACTGTATATATTTCCCATGTCCATGTTCTAATGCCTTACAGTTTAACAGATAAACTGTGTTCAACAACTGTGTGTTTCAGAGTTACTGAATGACTTCGTTCAATGTATCTGTCTGTGTTTTGTACTACCTTGTGTTAAATACCATGTGTTAAGCACCATGTGTTAAGCGCCCTGTGTTAAGCGCCCTGTGTCAAGTGCGTGTTTTGTATTACCTTGTGTTAAGTGCCCTGTGTTAAGTGCCCGTGTTAAGTGCGTGTTTTGTATTACCTTGTGTTAAGTGCCCTGTGTTAAGTGCCCGTGTTAAGTGCGTGTTTTGTATTACCTTGTGTTAAGTGCCCTGTGTTAAGTGCCCGTGTTAAGTGCGTGTTTTGTATTACCTTGTGTTAAGTTGCCCCGTGTTCGGTGTTGCCCCGTGTTCGGTGTTGCCCCGTGTTCGGTGTTGCCCCGTGTTCGGTGTTGCCCCGTGTTCGGTGTTGCCCCGTGTTCGGTGTTGCCCCGTGTTCGGTGTTGCCCCGTGTTCGGTGTTGCCCCGTGTTCGGTGTTGCCCCGTGTTCGGTGTTGCCCAGTATAGTGTCATTTGTGTTCAGTGTGATTGGCATATCATGCCCATTGTCTAGGCCATGCCCGGAAAGCAAGAGAGACATACTCGGAGTAAGAAAGCCCAGTCATTGAGTCAGCCCAGTTCGCGTGCTTCGTCACCAGTGCCAGGACCCTCTGCAGAACAACCTCCAGTCGTTGTCCACGGGTCAAACCCTGAAGTAAGGCAAGCCGTGCTAGTGATGGACCGTGAGATGACTCTGTTTACGGAAATCCTGGAGAAGATCGAGGCCTTATCTAGGGACTTGAAGGATGTGAAGGCGCAGACCCACCAGTTCGCCGAGCGGCTTGCTAGGCAAGAAGAGGCATCGGGTCAGCAGGTGGAAGTGACCAGTCAGCAGGCAGAAGTGACCAGTCAGCAGGCAGAAGTGACCAGTCAGCAGGAGGGAGTGCCTAACCAAAATGTAATGGCTGGTCAGCCCAACCCAGGGGAAGCTCTGAATCTCAGTCCAAGACCTCCTCGGGAAGAGCAAGGTAGAGATGGACAGATTGCCAGGCTACGACGACAGCTTGAAGAAAAGGAAAGGGAGCTTGAGGAAGAAAGGAGGAGGAATCAGGCAAGATCCTCCCAGTTACCAGCACCTCAGCTTTCTAGGCGAGAACATGGGATATACCGTGATCTACCCCAACCTCTTCCACGTAGCCGACCACCTACGCCAGACCGTGTACCACGAGAACATGTTTCAGGTAATGCGAGTGCTCCTCCATTTTGCCAACCTCCTTTTGGGAGATCCACCTTGCCCCTGGGGACAGCCCAAAATGTGTCCTATGTCCTCGCGCGGGAATCCATCCCTCACTTCAAGGGGGATACGTCAGCATCAAACCCTTTGAAGAAAAACCAAGAGATTGAAGGCTGGGTACGCTCCATAGAAAACTTGGTAAAACCACCAACAAGTGAAGCCTTCATTCAAGCTGCGCGTGCAAATTGCCGAGGCCCAGCAGACCTCATAATCAATTCTCCACTCTTTGATTACATGCAAGACTGGGACACCTTCAAAACAGCATTACGGACCAAGTTTCGAGGAACTTATACAGCAGCCGATTTTTACAAGGTCCTCTATGAGAACAAAATGAGTGCAGGACAGGCTCCCATGGACTTCTACCAACAGCTGGAGGGTTCGGTTTACCAAGGATACCGGGACCATAAGGAAGCCATAGGTGACCCCTCAGAGCTGATACGTCGTGTATTCCTGTCTGGGATTCCACCTTGGCTCAGGGATTTCCTTGCCCTAAAGGAAGACTGCCCACCCTCAAGACAAGAGGCTGCACAAAGAGTCTGGAATTCCCGAAATGGTATAAGGCATAGGGAATCGACTACACGCCACCAGTCTCCGAATGACTTGCCTGTGGGTGACCATTTGGAGAGACGTCACTACCCAGACCGTCCACCTCGCAACCGTGACTTGTACTCCTGTCCTGTTTCAACTGAGCAAGATGAGGTGATGCCATCACACCCTGCTCCAACCCAATGGTGCAACTTCCATCACAGCCACCACCACCGAACTTCAGATTGTCGTGCAGCAGCAGCAGCCGCAATGAGAGCCACAGCCACCAGAAGCTTGACTTGTTTTCGTTGTCGAAGGATTGGACATTTAGCCCGGGAATGTCCCTTTCAGATTGGCCAGAATGGTAGAGCTCCCAGCCCAACTGGCAGCATTGCAGCAGGGAGCAGGGACTACAACCAGCACACAGACGGATTCAATGATCAGCGTGGTGAGTGCAATGGGTTCTACGGGAAGACCTCTCATGGAACTCAGTGTTAATGGCAGGATGACATTATGTTTCATCGACACCGGATCTGAAGCCACCCTTGTTAAATCTTTGAGGAAGGCTCTCAAGGGGGCGACATGCTTGAGGACGTAGAATTTGAGTGGGAAGATGATGACTTTGACAGCTTTTATGGAGTACAGGACTGGTTGCAGTGACTTGGACATTCTCGATGCTGAATTACCACCCTCATCCGCTCTTGCTACAATTGAAGCTGCAGAATCCTTAGGATCTAAGGCATTTGGAGACAACAGCGACCACCTTTCCTTGAACCTTGCCCATCTGGAAGAAGACCAACGCCTTGAGCTCACAGGCTTGCTCAGTCGTTACAAGGATCTTTTTGATGGTGATGAAGGGACAGTTGGCTTAGTGCCTGGCATCAAGCACAAGATTGAGACTGGTGATGCCAACCCAGTCTGCAATCGACAATGGAGGCTGCCTCAGTCGACACGCCAGACCATCAAGGAGCAGTGTGACTCCATGCTCCATGCTGGTGTAATTGAGCCATCAACATCGCCCTGGCTAAGCCCGGTAGTCCTCGTAAAGAAGAAGGGGGGTACACTGCGCTTCTGTGTCGACTATCGCGGACTCAACGCAGTAACCAAACGGGACGCCTACCCACTGCCCCATATTAGTGAGATGATCGACGAGCTGGGGCCAATGAACATTTTCACTACCCTGGATGCTAGGGCGGCCTACTGGAGCGTCGAAGTAGAGGAGTCAGACAGACCAAAGACTGCCTTCTCTGACGGCTACCGCCTCTTTCAGTTCAGGAGACTCCCCTTTGGATTGTCCACGGCACCAACAACGTTCCAGCGAACAATGAACCTTGTCCTATCTTCTGTGCTGGGGCGTCATACACTTGCATACCTTGATGATGTAATAGTATACAGCCGAAGCTTCTCTCAACACCTCAAAGATCTTGATGAGACACTGCAGCTCCTAACTATGGCGGGTCTGAAGCTGAACCTCCAAAAGTGCCAATTTGCAGCTACCACCATAGACTTTTTGGGCTTTACCATCTCCCCAGAGGGTGTGTCACCCAACCGTGAGAAAGTGGTAGCCATCTCCAAGACGCCACCACCCCGCACTGTGAGAGAAGTTCGCCGTTTCTTAGGAGCTACTGGCTTCTTTAGGAAGCACATCCCAGGGTATGCAACCATTGCCTCGCCTCTACATCTCCTCCTAAAGAAGGGACAAGCCTGGAATTGGGGTCCAAAACAACAAGCTGCCTTCAACACCCTGAAAGAGAAGCTCACTTCAGCACCTATCCTGCGTCAACCCGACTTCAATCGGGAATTCGAGCTTCACACTGATGCATCCAGTATAGCCTTGGGGGCATGCCTGATCCAGAGAGACAACCAGCAAATTCCACATGCCATAGCCTACTATAGCAGGAAATTGCGTGATCCTGAGTCTCGATATCCTGCAATTGACCTTGAAGCCCTAGCTGTTGTGGAAGGTGTTCGGGTGTTTGACTCCTATCTCTATGGACGCCACTTCATAGTATACACCGATCACCGCCCGCTTGTATACGTTTTCTCCCGGAAGACCAAATCCCCTAGGATGACTCGTTTTGCACATGACTTATCCTTCTACAACTTTACTATCCGATACAAAGAAGGGCCTGCAAACTGTGTTCCCGACTTGCTCTCTCGACAGGTTGCCAAGCTAACTATCACTGAGCTTTCCCCTGAAAAGTTGGCAGAAGAACAAGGAGCTGACCCTCAACTGGCTGACATTCGACGGTACTTAACGGATGGAACACTTCCTAAGAAGAAACTACCACTGCCCTTGAATGACTTCGAGTTGAAAGACGGTGTACTATATCGGCTGAAACACCTCTCAGACCGAATCTGCTACCAGTTGGTCGTGCCGGAAAGCCTCAAGAACTCTGCGTTGAAGGCATCACACCTGCCTCCCCTCGCTTCACATCCAGGTGTACATCGGACATTCCAAAATGCGAGGTCCATGTTTTATTGGCCAAACATGCTGAGAGATGCCCGTAGATATGTCGAAAGCTGTGTGGCCTGTCAGCAATCTAGAGGCAATGCACAGAAGGTCCCCATGGCAGACACGCCATTAGCACAGTTTCCTTTGGAAAGGGTATCAATGGACATAATGGATTTTGGTCCTAGTGTGCCAGTTCGCTGGGCTCTATCCATATTAGACCAGCACTCCCGCTATTTGCAGATTGTTCCGCTTCGAAGAACCACCGCAGCAGCTGTCCACCGAGCATTCATGGACCATTGGGTCACTATCTTTGGCCCGCCCAGAGTTATTCAGACTGACAACGGAGTTCAGTTCACCAGCAATCTCTTTCAAGAACTCACCAAACTAATGCATGCAACAAATCATTATACGATCCGGTATCATCCACAAGCAAATGGCATGGTGGAAAGGACTAACCGTGTCGTTAAGTCAGCCCTCACTGCCCTAGTAAACAATCGCCCAAGAGTGTGGCATCAATTTGTTCCTGAGCTACGCCTGCAAATCAACTCGGCCATCCACCGCACTACTGGTGAACAGCCTCTCTACCTGCTTACCGGCAGGCATGCCAACTTTCCTGTCGGCCTCACCAATGAAGCTGTCTTCGACGAAAACACCAAGCTCCAGGAGCGCCTTCAGGAAGCCCGTCGTGCAGCTGTAGAAGCCTCTAAGGAAGCGCGCCGAATCTACGGGAGGTACTATGACCGTGGCAAGAAGGTGGAGTTTCAGCCTACCGAAGGTGCCCTTGTGTGGTACTATGAGCACCGCCATCGTATGGGAGGTCTTCCTCCTCTCACAGGGAAATGGCGCGGCCCTGCACGTATCCTGAAACGACTAGGACCGGTGTCCTTTGAGATCCAAGACGTCACCACCGAAGTCCAGATGAAGGCTCATCTGAATCACTTGAAAGCTTACTATGCACCAGCCGAGCTTTCATATGCTGCTGACGACGAGGTCGAAGACGACGAGGAAGTCGAGGATAGTGACGATGATGATGCTGAGGCCCCTAACCCAGATGATCCCTGGGTTGCCATGCTGACGTCCATGGTACGGGAAGCAGAGGCCTGTTGCGTCGCTCGAGGAGCTGCAGATGCTGGAGCTGATCTACTCTGAGTTATTTTGTTGTAATGTATTTTGTCTGGTTGTTTTTTTGCTGCCTTCTGCTTGTGGACACGTCTGGCTGTCCACGTTTTATGTTGTAAAGGCAAGTAACGGGGCTCAGGCCAATCTTTGATTTTGTTTCAGGCTGTCTCCGCTGACCACTCCGACCCAAGGCATGGGAGGATTGTGAAGTGTATTAATTACCAAGAGGGCGTGGCACTCCAGTTGGCACTCTTCCTGCGACACGTGTGCGCACTTGTCACCTGCGCGTGACTTCTATGGTTCCCCCTAAGCCCGTTTTCTTTCCCCTCGTTATGTTTACATTAATGTTGCAGTTGTTGGTTTTATGGATCCCACTTTTAGTTCAGTATTTTTGATTGCGTTTTTATTTTATTTAATTTCTAAATCCAGTTGTGACCTCCCCGAATTAAGTTATCAGTATTTCTGATTGAGACATGACGTTGCATTTTTTTTCTTGATTTTTATTTGTTTTACATCTTTTACTTCCTCTGAAGATATATATTTTTCTAGCAATTTTATTTTGTTTTTATACATTTTAGAACATCTGAAATCTTGATTTGCCAGTTTTATAAATTAGTCGAGGGTTTATCACTCCCATGACGTATTTTTTTTTTTTTACATGTTCTTATTTTCTTTAATCTATTTTACT
>NC_091549.1:26117325-26122325 GCF_042767895.1 Penaeus vannamei
TTTACCTAATAAAAAGAAAACGAACGTAAGATCTTAAATATAACCGTTACCGATATTTTGATTTACGATAGTTACCCCCTCTCCATCTTCTCTCCACTCCTCCAGCAAAAGAAGGCTCTGAGACTGTCTTGCTGTCTGTGATGTCCTTCGGTCGCCAGACGAATCACGCTCTTGGGAGTTACACGAGGAGTCTAGAGGGGGAAATTGTAAGGGCGGGAGGGAGGAAGCAGAGGAAGGGAGAGCGAGGGAGGGATAAAAGGGGAAGTGGAAAGATAGCAAGTGAGAGAGAAGGGGAGAGATGAAAGTGGAGGTGGAAAGATTGCAAAAGAGAGAAAAGGGGGGAAGAGGAGGGGGAGAAATGAAAGTGGAGTTGGAGGGATAGTAAAAGGTAGAAGAGGAGGGAGAAGGATGAAAGTGGAGATGGAGAGACGTGACGGAGCGGAGAATAAGGGAGGGGGGGCAGGGAGGAAAGTATAAGTGGAGAGATAGTAAAAGGAGAAGGGGGTGAAAGGATGGGGGATAGAAGGAGGGTAGAAAGATAGTAGAGAGGAAGATGAGCGAAAGAGCGGAGGAGGGAGGAGGCTAAAGTAAAGTGTGGGTAGAGGGAAGAAGAAAAGAAAAGAAACAAAATAAAGAAAGGAAGAGGAGGAGGAAGGAATGATAGTAGAAGTAGAAAGGAAGTACACAGAGGGAGAAAATATAAACAAGGACATTAAGACACGAGATAAGAAGGAAGCAGATACGGAGAAGGAAGTAAATAGGGTAGAAAGATAGAAGAAACAAAGTTACATGGAATCGTGAATAATTAGATAATGAAAGAAGGAGGATTTGAAATTTAGTTTTAATTCCATTTGATACAATGGATATTCTTTGCTGTGACATACTGTCAGTTTTATTTTACCCAAATGGAGGAGGAGAATAGAAGACAGAAGGGTTGAGAGAAATGTGAGAGAGGAAAAATGAAAATGAGATACGAAATAAGAAAGAAATGAAAGGGAGAAAAATGAAGAGGGCAGCGGAAGGGAAGAAAAGGCGGGGATAATGAGGAGGGAAAGAGGAGATAAATGAAAGAAAGAGTTGAAAGAGAAACCAAAAAGTAGACGCTGTGAAGGAGGAGGAAACGAGAAAGGTAGAGAAGACTAAAAGGAATTACCGGAAGGTTAGAAAAGAAAAGAAAAAAACTATGGAAACAGAAAATAATGAACTAAAAATCAAACGAGGGTATGGGAAATATTAAAGATTAACAGAGCATAAGAGAAACGGAGAAATAAAGAACAAGAAAAAGAGAAGATAGGAAGAAAGGGAATGGAATTGTTTAAGTGGAACAAAATTATATTGCTGAAAGAAAAGACATAAATAAGTAGAATATCAATAATAGCAAAAGAGAAAGAAGGGAGTAAGAGGAACGTTGAGAGGACAAAGTAACCAAGATACCGATAACCGCTACTAAGGAACTGGATGCAGACAGGACGTCGACGACGCTTAAGGCTCTAACACGAGGGGATTAAGCGAAAGAGGGGGCGAGGAAGAAGAAAAACAAGAGGAAAAAGCAAAAGAACATTTGAAAAAATGGAGTGGGATTTAAATGTATATATAATTTAAATGAATAGCTTGTAATGACATGAAAGGTAAAAATAACTATATTGACAAAAAACAAAACAAAACAAAAAAAACATAAAAGAGATGGCATTGTGTTCTATAAAACCGCGGGTAAAAGTTAAAAAAGAAAAAAGAAAAAAAGGAGAGCAAAACACCCACTGGTTTGGATATATATGTTGGAGAGATAAAAAGACCGACAGACCGACAGACATAGATAGATCGAAAGATAGATATATGGATCGGTTGAAAACTAGATAGATTAAAATAAAGATGGATAGATATAGAGAAAAAGATATAGGTAAAAAGAGACATAGATACAGATAAAAAGAGAGTGACATAGATAGATGGATGATTAGACGGAAAGAGAGATATGTAAAAAAAAGACAGAAATGAACGAAATATGTAGAAACGAGTAGACAGGCAAACAGACATGTACATAGAGAGAAAAGGAAGACAAAAGGCGGAGGCAGAGAAAGACAGCTGTCACACACCTATCCCCAGCGTCCCCATTAAGTTACTGCCGACAAAATTTCGCACTCAACGCCCCGTGAGTCAACAAGACAGATGAGACTCTGAGGCATTTCCTCCTGTATTACGACTCGAAAGAGACGAGGAAAAACACTTCGGTTCTGGAGATACATTGGGGAATCACGGAGGTGTTGTGGCTGCTCTCTCGTTTTTTTTCTGCGTGGGTAAGTTTGTTTCTGTGAGTATGTATGGAGAGGGGTTTTAATGGAAAGAGAAAGTACTATTACAATATGTGTATATTTTTTATATTTTGTGATTCACTATGCCTATTATTATCGTTGTTATTGTTATAGTTATTATTATCATTATCATTGTTATTATTATCATCCTAATAATAATTATTATAAACAAATAATTGTTATTAGTGTTAAAATGATAATGATAATAAAGGTAATTATAGTAATAATAGTAATAGCATTAACAAAAACAAAGATAATAATGATTAGGATTATCATAATTACTATTATCATTGTTATCACTATTATTAGCATTACCATTACTATTATTATCATATTGACTTATCGTTATTGTTAATATCATAGTTATTACTATCATCGTTGCTGTTGTTATTCTCATTAACATTATCATTATCATTAGGAGTAAACGTAGTAATATTGTTATGAACATTGCTATGTTATTATTATCACTACTATCATTCTTATTTTCAACATTGATATAGTTATCTTCATTGTTGCTATTATCGATATTATCATTATCATTACTGTTTTTAATCAATATCACATCATCATAAGTATCTTAATTGTTTTCATTTATCCGTATAGTTATCATTTTAATCACGATTGTTATTGTGATTATAATCAGTAATTATTGTCATTCTTAATATCGTTATTATCATAATTATCATTATCATTATTATCATATATATATATATATATATATATATATATATATATATATATATATATATATATATATATATATATATATATATGTATATATATATATAGTTATATATATATATATATAGTTATATATATATATATATATATATATATATTTATATATATGTATATAGATATTTATATATATATATATATATATATATATATATATATATATATATATATATATATCTGTGTATGTGTGTGTGTGTACACATACATATGTGTATATATCTATATATACATATACATATATGTATATGTGTGCCTGTAATATATATATATATATATATATATATATATATATATATATATATATATATATATATATATATATATATATATATATATATTTTATACACATATATATATATATACATATATGTATATACATATATATATATATATATATATATATATATATATATATATATATATATATATATATATATTATACATACATACACACACACACACACACACACACACACACATATATATATATATATATATATATATATATATATATATATATATATATATATATATATATATATATACATTTATAAAAAGATTTTAATGAATAAACGAGACAGGACAGGAGAACGGAGGCCAGGTCAGGTGACTGTGTCCAGGAGAAAAGCCGCTGTTTGAGTTGAAATTGGTCAGCAGCTTGAATAAGGAAGATTCCACCAGTCTGTGGGCATAGACGTCAACGGAAGGGAAGACAATGCTGGCTGCTGACCAATCCATCCGATGGCCTATGTCCCACTGACGGCAGATGGCGTTGTTGTTGTGACCCCTGGATATAGCATATTGATGTTGAGAAAGGCGGTTAGTGAGACTGGTTCCTGTCTTTCCAAAATACTGCTCATAAAAGCAGGCATAATTTACAGAACAGGTACCCACCTTCGAGGTAGAAGGAGGGCAGGTTGCGGCGGAGAGTATTTACCTGGAGAATGGTGATTCTACAGTTGAGAGGGTAAAGAGAGCAGTTGGAGTAGATTTCCTCAGTACAGGGCAGACTCTAGACGGCAGGCGAGGAGTCTCTTCAGGAGAGGAATCGTGGCAGAAGGTACATCGCGCCCTGGAGAACATGGTGAGGCCAGTCCAGTTTGGAGAACGAACGACGTAGGAAATCGATCTCTCCATCCGAGTACTGGTCACAGATTCGGATGGCGCGGAGGAACAGCGAGGTGGCAGTACCTCTCTTCACATGGAGTGGATGGTGCGAGAGGTGTATGTACATACCACTATGCATGGGTTTTCTATATATGGAGATGGAGAAGTGGACATCTCTCTCCTTCAGATTCTACAAAGAAAGAAAGCAATAGTCACACAAATCTGAGTCACGTTTGGATCCCCAGGAGAAGCGTAAAAATAAAGCTGCATAAAAATTCACAATGAAATTTTCAGGAACGTAAATCCTTCTGAAGTTCAGCTATAAATCTAAACGATATTAGCGAAAGAAATCACTTGGCTGATTTATTATAGTCTCTCTTCACTATATATCTCATTTCTGAATCTGCGAGTATTTATCATCATTTTCCAAGTTTTTATTTGGTTAACCATTTGATATTGCATTTG
Organism: Penaeus vannamei; assembly: GCF_042767895.1. Taxonomy (NCBI): domain Eukaryota; kingdom Metazoa; phylum Arthropoda; class Malacostraca; order Decapoda; family Penaeidae; genus Penaeus; species Penaeus vannamei. The sequence goes on from NC_091549.1 coordinate 26,121,942, forward strand.
ATTATCATGATTTACAATATTATTAATTGAAAAAATATGAAAAAAAATGATTATACGTTAAGTAACATGTTATTTAGAATGATAGCAATAATAGAAATAATGATGATAAAAATATTGAAATTAAGATATGATAAGAGGGATGGTTATAAAAAAAACTCTAATAAGCATTATTATCATTATTATCATTATAATGAAATTGATAATGATAATCATAATAATGATTATAAGAGTTGTAGTAATAATAAGAGTGATAGTATGAAAATGTGTGTCCTTATGAATGAGTCTGTCTAAAGTTATATGCAATGGCCTATTATTGATGATGATGACGGTGATAGTGGTAATGATAATGATAATGATATTAGTAACAATAATGAGAATGAAAAT
>NC_091549.1:26144825-26148809 GCF_042767895.1 Penaeus vannamei
GTTGTATATTGCAGCCTCCGCTCGTCCAATGGGTTTTGCAATGTTGCCAGCCGGTCATGGAGCCACAGCGCTTCAGAAGGGACGCTCGGATGGTTGGTTCATTATTCCGCGGGGATCGTTGTGAAACGTTTACTTTCCTTTTCGTTTTCTGTCTAGTTGCGTTTCGTATCTCTCTCCTGTCTTCTCATCCGTTATTTCTTTATTTCATCATCCTTTCCTTATGTCTCTTTATCCCATTCCCTTCTCCTTAATATATTTCTAAGTCTCTCTGTTTTATTTTATTTATATTATTTTTTCTTCTCTCTTTCCCCGTCTGTTTATCTGTCTGCCTTCCAGTTTCTCTCTCTCTCTGAATCTGTGTAGTGAGGGAGATGTAAGACAAATTCAATTTGCATATCTATCCATCCACCATTATTCCATGGATCCATTCACTCATTTATTGTTTTTATTCACAACCCAATCAAATATTCTATATCCTGTCTACCCATCCGCTTATTTATTTATTCATATTCCCTTCCATGTCGTGCTTAGTCAAATTATGTCTTATTATTCTATCTGTCATTAAGGGAAAGTACCGTGATAATTGGTACGTTTCCTTATCTTTATGTCCAACCATCCGTGCTTGTGATTACCCAAGCCTAAATCCCTGTGTGGCTCTATAAACAGGATTCTTTTTTTTTACCATTAACGTTATGGATGTTTGCATATATACGTGGGTACTCTCTGGGTTCTCTCCAATATGAAAATATGACGATTACTGAGGATACGTTGTTCTTGACAGCCGCCAATCATACCTGACAGGAAACGAGCCCTGAGGTGTACAGTGCCTTTACTCAGCGCTTGCTTTCCCTTCGTTAACGGTACCTTTCGCATGACGAGAGAAGAAAAGCAAGATTGCTTTTCGTGAGGGATAGATGAAAGGATGTTTTCCCTCCTTCGTTTAACAATTCGCGTGACCCCTCGAAGGCAAATAACACTATTCCTATCGTTAAAAGAAGCAAACCCATTGGAGTATATGTAAATCTGCAGAGTTGGTGAAATATCTGTGCTGTTGCAGGTAGGGTTCATAAACCTCATAAAAGGACTTTCTTATATTTTATTGAAACACGTATACTTTTCAATATTATTTTCTTGTATGGCTCTTTTTATTTTTATGCGAGTCCATCCTAGTAATCATTTCCCTGCGCTGTTCTCCCTCCGTTCACTGTTGTTTCATGGTTCATGGGATGTGTTGGACATTGTAAATGGACTCCGAGATATCTAGAGCGAGTGACTTTGGATAGAATGTTAGAGTAACTGGTTGCTGAATAGTATTGCGAGACTAGTTCCGTGTATGCGATAATAGTGGCGAAGAGAACTGCAGTATTAGGAATGAAGTGTGTTGTGAATGGGAGGGAGAATCTGTCTGAAACACGGGCCTGGCTATGTGATACCTCTGGCTGCAATCAGATTATTTGTCTCTTTGGTGTCTAATGCGGAAAAAGAGACGAGGGCAAGGCTAAGGTCATAGGATTTTGTTTTGATACACATTAATACATATACACGTGTACACACATATATGCTGTTATATTCTGGTGTTTTTAATGTAACTGTGACCCGTCATTTTCTAAATTATTTATATCAAAATGTGTCTTTCCTGTGGACTACATGAGCACAAGATCATTAATATTTGTACTTAGTTTCCGCGTAAAAATGACGGAAAAGGGTAATATCTTTGCAACCACACTCTCCACCCATGTTAAAAAAAAAAAAAAAAATGAATAGGCTTTGTTGTGGTGGATCCACTAAGATATTATGTGTGAATTCAATTTAGGCAAAAAGTGGTTTGGAATACTTTCTTATACTACTAAGTAGTAGTTTTAGCCTGTCTCTTAGTGTATGTAATTAATAACCTGTAAATTTACATAAAGTACCACGATTTCTGGTCATATTTACATACACATGTACGAACACACATAAACATATGAAAAAAGACGGACAAAAGCGCGCGCGCGCACACACATACACACACACACACACACACACACACACACACACACACACACGTATGTTTGAATACATTCCTAGTATTGTGAAGATATTCTGTATCACATTTTATTTTGTGCATTTGTGAAATGTGTTCCTTTTTTTTTATAAGAAAGGGAAAGGCGTGGTTCATTATTTGTATTAAACAGCGAACATGGGTGCTCATTTTTTTAATCAATGACATATTCTCGCAAAGCGGGAGAAGCACTAGTAAGCATTTTTGATGCAATTGCTTCACGATATTTCCAACGCAGAAAATTGCAGAGAAATCACTTGGGCGGGTATTCAATGCCTCAGTTAATCAAGTGCCCACCTACCGGGAATCAAATGGTATTTGAGAATTGGGTAAAATCGTATAGGTTTTGCATTTACGTTTTTGAAGCCCATATGGATGCTTCGAATGTTGATGGCAGGCCAACGACTTGATATAAAGCAGCCTCTTATTGTTATTTAATAATAAACCGTTCAGGGTAGGTGTGTAGTGCTAGTGACACGGCATTAACTATAAGAGATAAAATTTCTCGATGATATGCCATATTACCTTGCACATGAGCGCCGAAAAGGGGATATCTGCCTGCCAGCTCTATAAAACTCGCCTAGTCCACAACGTAGTGAGGATACCCCATGTCAACTGCAACCCACCGAACAGCCAGCACAGCTGAGCGAGAGACTACACCATGTCACAAGGCCTCCCTAGCCAGGCCTCCGATTCCCCCAGTCGTGTGCCTTCTGACTGGCGACCAAAACATCACGGGGAGGGTGCTGACTGTGCTGGGCGGTCAGGTCGAGGGGAACCAGAATTGTCGGCAGAGGAGGGAGTTACAGCACCAAAATCACATCTGAAATGAGAGAGGATTTGTATATTCATCCTTTACAAGACAAACTCTAACCATAAATCTAAAACTCAAGACAAACCTTAAACTAAATGACCAAAACAGAGCGACAAAATACCTGAAGGGGACCATCTCGTCAATTTCTTGAAAAAAACTTGTTTTTTTCTAACTTAGTATCTGAAATCCTTATCGCTTTGGCCATCCGGGGCGACACACTAGCGCCCGTAATGGCGATTTTAAAGGTCCGGACATTTATATACCTCCACTGCCGGCACGCCCCCTTATTGGTTTGGCTGTTTTCTTGTATTTCTTTATTTTTTATCGTTTTTTTTTTGGGGGGGGGGGATTTTTAAAAATTGATACTACGATAGTTTGGCCGCTGTTTACTGAGCTGTTAAGGCTTGGTGGTGCGGTGAGGAAACGAGGGTTAGTGCGATAGATAAGAGTGGCGAGACAGCATGTGTGCTGCGCCTACATGTTCCTAGGAAGTACGTACTTTTGTTTTAGTGCATTTCCTAATAGTTTTGACTTTCTTTTGTATCATGAATACATGACAATGCCACATAGGAGTGCTAAGAGAAAGGCAAAAGCTGTATCAATCCGTCAGAAAGTCATGAAGAGGTGGAGTGACGACCCTCAGCCCTCCACCTCCTCCGCTGCCGCGGATGGAGAAGAGGCCCCGGACTTCTCTCCCCCACATAGCAAACACGTGACGTCAGCAAGCTACAGGCAAAGCTTATTGCCAGAAGAGATAAGGGAGGCCTTCCAGACAAACGATGGTGCTATGGCAGGGATTTCTTTGCTAAGGCTGAAAACATTGCTGAGTTTCGTGAAGTGTGAGCATGGCAATCAAAAGTGACTAATGAAAACTTTGACTGTACAGTAAATCTTACATGTGAACAGTGTGAAGAAACTGTACATCATTCGGAACCTAAAAAGTGCCAGAACAGTGACCTCACAGAAGGGAATGTTGTCCACATATATCATTTTCTGATGGATATGGGGCCGCGTGTTTGTCACGCCTCACGGCTGCTATGTGTGTAAAAGAATGTTCCGCAGCTATCTTCCTCCGTCATGCTAAATACATAAACAAGGAAATGGACACTTATTTCAATGAACAAGAGAG
>NC_091549.1:26149309-26154309 GCF_042767895.1 Penaeus vannamei
TTTTTGAAATTATTCCGAAAAAAAGAAGGTTGGTCTCATCTTATGTGAAATTTGATAAGCTTTCAGAAAATAACCTCATATTTTTATTATCTCTAATCATTGCGTCACAATTGCCGATTTTCAAAGGTACCATCAAAAAAATAATATTTCGGTCGACATCAAAAATCGCTGCTACCACCTAAAAAATAACGGTCGAGCCTTGACATTTTCAGGGGAGAAGCGGGGGACTAGAAATTACTTGCAACTGCATTAAAGTCAATTTCGGCAAGAGGGGCGAAAATCGCCGAAAAATCAGCAGAAGGTCCCCTTAAAGTCAATTTCGGCAAGAGGGGCGAAAATCGCCGAAAAATCACCAGAAGGTCCCCTTGAAAGGTGCAAGCCCAGCCCTCCTTGAAAGGTGCCTGTGAGGAGAGAGCCAGAACAGGAATGAAGGCTTTCATTCTAAGCTTTAGCACCACCAAAACAAAGCGAAGTTTGCTGGCCTGCAGAGGGTGACATTTGTGACCCAGCTCATCGTACTCGATCATAATTTCGGGGATTTGCATCTTGACATCAGCATTACTTCGGCAAGTATGTTAGCCAAGAAAAGGATGGACAAGCAAACAGTGACATCACAGGCCACAAAGAAGTCAAGGAAGAAAAGGAACCTGATTACCACCCTGGTAATTTCTAAGATAATCGCCTCTTCCTGGCAACTATGAAGTGGATGGGCTCCACTGACACCCTAAAAATATATAATTTTCATATTAAATATAAATGTATCAATACTATATAATCTAATATGATAGTAATAGGGGACCAGGAACCGTGATTACTTTAAAGGTCTCTAACAGCTATGGGAGCACTCACTTTCCATAGACATACGTGGTGTAATATGGCCTGAAACTACCTAAACCACTTACAGCCTCCCAGGAATGGTGTATGAATTATGCAAGTAAATATTTGGATTTGGTTGATCTTGCAGTGATATTCATGGAGTATTGCAGATGTTTACAGAAAAGTGTCTTAAAACTTTTTTTTGCATATAAAATATTGAATAACTTTGTCAGTAATACTTAGTAAGTTCTTGCAGCAAAATGATCACCACCCTTGTTTTTATTTTTCTGGGCATGGTCATGCATTTATTCCCTCAAAAAAATTATAGCAGACTCGTAAAACTCGAATTTCTGATGGAAAAATGGTAACACTTTGCGTTGTAACAAAATGCCCAGAAATTTAGTGTTTTTTGTCTATAATCTGTCAACAAGAGGAAAGTGTCATACTATTCATAGCTTTGATGTTATTCAGTGATTTTTGGAATGCTTATTGCATCGTCAAACATAAAATAACAGAAAAAAAATACAGAAGCTATCTTTATTATATGAAGGATTCAAAAACATACCAATACTAAGGTAAGGTGCTGGTCTAGCAATGTTGCGAACCTGTGTTCAATCCCACGCCCGGCCAGTGAGTAGTATCCCCGGGGAGATTTGGGCAAAATAAAACAGACAGTATGTCACAGCATAGAATATCCATTGTAACAAATGTAATCAAAATTAAATCTAAATCTAAAAATTAGTGACTGGTGAAATAATAAAGATTTTATAACCGGAAAACCGATTAAATCTTACAACTGCAATATACCTGCAAATGAAAAGAAACACTGTCTATACCCTGTAAAAATAATAAAAGCATTACAGAAAAATATATTACAAATACAGAATAAAAATATATGTTACAAAAAAAAAAAAAAAAACAGGATCTCAGGCAACTAACTGCTGAAGCAATGCTCTGACACTTGTGTAGTACCTGGCCAGGGTGAGCAGAGTTCGTTATATGTGAAAAGTCAGTCTCACACATGAGCCCACTTTGTGTACTTAATTTTGTCCATCTGTACGGATGCATTTTTTTTTTTTTGGGGGGGGGGGGGCAGGAAGAATAGGGTTATACTTTACCCTTGCATGTCTATCATGACACGTGCGAAGGGGTGGACGCACTGGTGAAAGCAGCATCGTTGCACCTGGTCCTCCAGTCCTCCAGCTTACCTAGGCGCTGCTGGTTCCCGAGGTAGTTGTTTCCCAAACCCAGTCCAGAGTCACACTAATCCTGCAAGGGAAGCACATTGTAGCAGAGTTGCCTCTGAGCCGCAATATTATGATGAGCTCAGGTCACATCTTCCTCCCGAGGTAGTGGCAGAAACTGCTGAACATTTTCCTTACAGGCAGTGAGTACTTGATTCTTTGTCATAATAACCTCACACCTTCAATTTTGCTGGAGCAAACCTCCTTCTAACCTCGTCGTCAAGGTTTTTCTTGAGGAACAGCTGTGGCATCAACAACCGTGGTACCAACAAGCTTCTGTTTTTGCTGCCCCAGCTGTTCCTCCTCCTGTGGCTCTCCCTTATCGCACTTCCTTTCACCGTCTTGACGAGTAACGTGCTAAACTTCAAAGACCCTTGTGATACTTATTGTGTCTCACCTCTATCAAATACCACCTTAAAAAGTTGTGCACTCACCGTATCACTTATTACTATAGATGCACACTGTTAATGTAAGCATGGTTATTAATTGCCACTATGCACATACACAGTAACCAAGGTACACATAATAGCTTAGAAAGTACTGTTATCACACCTACTCATAGTGCGTACTTCAGTAAACATGGTAGGCACAATAAGCAAATCCGGTTATTGCGTGTATATCAAGGACATGTACCTAAATAAATCAGGTTGTCATTTGCACGTAAGTAAATATGCAACCATGGCAAGCACAATTTTCAAACTGCACGCACTAGTGATGAATGCACAGTACAGACATGTTAAGTACAATAAGCACAATTAAGGTAAGCTTACTTCATGAACATGAAAAGAAGCACAATCTAAAATCTCATGCACTGATGTGCACGTCACTTACTAGCCCACACACTCCTTAAAGGTAACTAAACTGGATGCATTGTCAATTTTACATACAACTCTGGTGAACAGGAGCACTAGTGCGGTTAAGTTACTGTATAAAACTACCGCCAGGACAATGTTAATTACGTATGCATGCTCAATTAAACATGGACAATCATGAAAATACTGAGCAGACCTTACTGTCAGCACAAAAAGTTAAATGCATAAGCATATATTTTAATTAAACAAACACAAAATTAACACAAGCACTATCACTTTGCTCTATATATACATGCACAAAGTTATCACCATACAATGGGCACAAACTACCATTGACACAGTATGCATGTACTTGGTAGTTATGAATACGATCACACACATGTAAACTACATTAAGTACAATCACTATTACCATGATCACAATTTCAATAATTACAGCTGAATATGAATATTTTTAATCACTGCATCACAAACACTGCGACAGCGTTGCCACTACCACGGCACTTCTATTACGGCACGTTTTCTGTGTTCAGCGGGATTACACAGAGAATGGGAATCAAAGGGATTCAAAAATAATGAAGGCTTCTCTTTAACGAGAAGCAACTTTTTTTTTTTTACTTAGAAAGGTCATGGAAATTACCTTACAGTAATGTAATAATGATATACAGAGCACTATTTTAATTAATAAAAGGACATTACATTGGTTTTTACGAAGTACTGCTCCAAGGGAAACGCGACACGTATTAATTTCCCAAAGATAATCATCAAAACCTATATTAACATGTCCCTTCTTTCGGAAGGCCTCATTCGCCGGCGGATCAGCCTTTGGGAAGGACGTACCGTAATCCTCCAGGCAAGAGTTCTTTCGCCTTATTGTTTTCTAAAGACTTTATTCAGGTATGATATATATCAGCGACTTATAGATATATGCATTGGGCCACAGTGTTTATCATTTTAGACTTGTGATAGGAAATGTAAGAATAAGTATTTGAAACTTATATATTATCGGTTAGGTATTTGAACTTTAAAAAGCACTGTGTAAGTGCATATCTATTGCTCATGCTGAAGGAGTGGCTAAACAGAGCATAAGTCGAAGTAGCAACACATCACATGACACCAACCTAACCAGCAATCCACCTCAGACCATCACATAGCATTTGCTCCTCGCGCTTCCCCACCCCATGTAAACGTGATCCACAATGCTAGGAAACCAAAATGCATGCATCTTAACACTCTACGAAGGGGTTCACATGTAATACTATTCCAACAGGTACACCCAGGAACCCAGATTATGCATCTCTTTACATAGTGTCGTATATATGTGATAAACGAGTTATAGCTTAAGGCCATACATTTGAAGTAGCCTCCAAAGCTTACTAGTATATTGAAATTACTGCATGACTTTCAAATATATTCGTCTGTATGTGCATTTGAAGTTATTTCTTCAATAGACAACGGGCCTCGCTATGGCAAGTAAGCCATACTTCTAATGTGCTCATGTTTTAACTTTTCTAATACTCTATATTTTTTATGGAGTTGGAGGGTAATGATGCAGAAGAGTGGCTTACATTGAAAAAAGGCAGAATGTTGATTGAAGATTGGTGACGTCTTCCGACAGAGATTTATGCGGTAAAGTAAGAACGACAATATTGCAGAGAGCCTTGCAGGAATCCTTATCAACCTTCAGCCATGGTTTAGAGTCCTTTGTGTGTAGCCAGCCGTCTTTAAACTATGTCTTTGGAGACATTCTGCTTGGTCAACATTCAACTGATAAACACCTTAGTCTCAATATACGTATTTCATTTTCCTCTGGTGGCATTGTTTCATTCCTCTATGTTTAACTTTTGTCGAGAAGCCTACAATACTTAGTCTTACCTTTCTGATATTTATGAGTAGATCTGACGTTCAAATTGCATGAAAGGTTATGAGAATGGAGATCTCGAAATGCAAATAAATGATACACTATGGGAAATACTATACACATCCCTATATATTGTAAAAAGATAAATTAGGCAAAATCACCATAATTTGCACCAAATAATGAGTGAGGTAATATTACCTCACTCCTGAAATTGTATGAGGACACTCCATAGATTAAAAATTACTGCAAATGACTCGAATTACGGCAT
>NC_091549.1:26164309-26169309 GCF_042767895.1 Penaeus vannamei
CATAAGATTTATAGTAAAGCCATACCTCATTGCTGGGTAATATTATTACAGAAGGAAGTATATACGCAGACCTGTAAATGCAAGACTTGATACACCGGCAAAGGGCATCAACTCAAAAATATGTCACATATATTTTGTAAAGCTAGAGTATCTTTCTTTTCTATTGTTGATAATAAATCTCCAGCGAGGAGGTTTCCAAACGCTGCCCTACCAAAATAAATGTGAAAAGGGTTTGTTGGCCTTTATTGAAGAAATCACCGCTTCCGCTACTCCAATACATTTCGCATACATAAATTATTTGAAATAGCAACGAGTATCCTATATTTCAGCATCCTATTCAACAGTGTTGCTCATTTTGCGATCTTGTTCTGGCCAATAGATTATAAGCAGGCCTGATTACTTTTGGCATTTCGGCTGGTGTGACCAATGTAGTATGTAAAGAATATTTCTCTCTCTGTCTCTCTCTCTCTCTCTCTCTCTCTCTCTCTCTCTATATATATATATATATATATATATATATATATATATATATATATATATATATTATATATATATATACGCAAAGAAAAACACAATGCCGTGTTGATAATATGGAAGAAAAACCAGCAATGCACAAACTAGATTTATTGATGAAAGTGAGACAACAGTTTCGGAATCGTCCTTGATTCCATCTTCGGGTCTGAAGAGGCCAGTTCAGTTCAGTTCAGTTAGATTTGCGAAGTCATGCTTCGCCCGGGCCTTTTCTCTGGGGTGGCCCGGCCTGTGTTAACTATTTCTAGTTAACTCAAATGTTTTCTTTGAACTGCATGCTTACCGCGGTGGCTGGATTGCAAGCAAGCGATCCAGCTGCCATGGTGAAAGCATGTTGCACACCCTTTTTACCAGCCCGGCGGCTGTGGTGGGTGGTCCCTGTCTCAGAAATTGTGTGTGTACACAATTCTGCAAGTAATGTAACAGGGTGGCGTTAGGCTCGCCGCAGTGTTTACATGACCTCCCAGACTCACTGTCAATAATTTGCCAAGCGCATTGGTAACCTAGTCTTAGTCTGAATAGTATGACTTCGGTACCTCTTTTTGTGTTTGGAGGAAGGGCCAGTGGCTCATAGCCTGAAGCATCTGAGTACCACTTGGCAGCGAGCGATTTTGTGATGTTTTCTCTATGTGCTCCCCGGAGGACCGCACACGCTGTAGCTTTGGTACCTTGGCTCAGTCCCCTTCGGCTGGGTTTAACGATCATGGAGGATGGGGGCATACCCCTGCCCTTTTCGGCTAGTTTATCAGCAAGCTCGTTCCCTTGTATGCCTATGTGGCTTGGGACCCAGTTTATGATGATTCTTCTACCTTGACTAAGGATTCTTTGGGCTATGTATAATACTGTTGTCAAGAGGTAGATGTTATCTGGGGGCATGCTATGCTGTAAACTGTCAATAGTTGCTCTTGAATCTGTGTGAATGACAACGTGTCCTCCCCTCAGGGACGCGTGTGTCAATGCTTCCATGATCGCAACCGTTTCAGCCTGAAGCGTTGAGGCATTGTCAGTGACCCTAATGGATGCTGTGGTATCCTTTGTTGCAAAGCCGGCGCCTGCAGTATGGTTTATTGGATCCACGGATCCGTCCGTGTAGTAAGTTATACTACCCGGCGGAGTTATTTGTTCAATGACCCTTTGTGCTTGTGCCTTTAGGCTAGGCATGGAATATTGATCTTTTCTCATTGTGAGATTTAAAATTGAGAATTCGATCATTTCATTTGCCCACGGCGGGGGTTCTTTGTAGTCAGGGTGGGGGGAGTCCATACCCTTGGCAAGCAATAAATCTTTTAGTTGAAAGCGTATCAAAACTCTGGCTGTATGTGTGAGCCAGGAATTGTCTGCAAACAACTTATAGTCTTGTTGTAGGCGTCTGAGAACTCTTTGTCTTAAATAGGAGTTTGTGGGTGCCTGCAGGACCTTGGAAAGGAACTGTGCTGCCATTAGATCAATTCTAGTGTCCACGGACGGTAAATCAGTTTCCATGAGGAGGTTGATGACCTTTGTCCACTTAGGTGCACCTAGAATGATCCTGGCTGCTTCGTTTTGTATTGTTTCCAGTTTTTCTTTTAATGTTGTGCTGGAAGCAATGAGGGCGACAGATGCATAGTCAATAATAGGACGGACAGCATGTACATAGAATGATTTTAGTACTTTGTGTCCTGCTCCTATGTGTCTCCCTGTCATGACTTTCATGACTGACAGTCTTTCCTTGGTTCTGTCAAGCAGGTATTGGATCTCCTTTTTGAAAGTGAGTGTGTGTCCTATCCATACACCAAGGTATAGATAGTCCTTCACCCATTCCAGATCCATACCCTGTATGGTGAGTTTTTTGTTTCTGACATTGGTTCTCAGTGCCATTGCTTTGGATTTTGCTGCTGATATTTTTAGACCCGTCCTACAACACTCTTCAGACACCAGGTTCAGACAACGCTGAGCCCTAGTTAGGCAGTGGTTGCCAGAGGCTATGATTGCCAAGTCATCTGCATAAGAGATGATCTTGCATCCCTCTGGCAGGTGAATGTCGATTATGTTGGACATGAGGGTATTAAACAGGGCTGGACTAAGAACCCCTCCCTGAGGAGTTCCATTTTCAAGTGGCATGTGCTGTGAGAGGTGGCCTTGAAATCTGACATTTGCTGATCTATTTTTAAAATAGTCAGCTATCCAGGCCAAGAGTCTGCCTTTGACTCCTTTGTGGATTAGGGTCTCTTGAATGGCAAGTGGACTTGCCAATTCAAAAGCCTTCTCCAGGTCAAGGAAGACAACCACGGCGGGCGAGGTGCAGATTGTGCTTAAGAGTGTGGAAATGCTATGAGCAGTGCTCTTACCCCTTGTGAACCCGTGCAGGTGTTCATGGGGGGGACCCGTTTTCCATCGGAGCCTGTTGAGTACCATCTTCTCAGCTGTTTTGCCCAGGCAGCTGAGAAGAGAGATGGGGCGGTACTTGCCAGGCTCCTTTGGCTTTGGGATGGGAACTATTGTGGCTTGTTTCCAGTTCTGGGGCACTGTGGCTGTTTGCCAGGATTTGTTGATAACCTGCAAGAATGCAAGTTCTCCTGCAAGGCCTAGATGAGAAATGATGGGGTGAGAGATCCCATCAGATCCCGGTGCTGATCCAGAACTGGATTTGTATGATTTTCTTAGTTCCCTAAGAGAGAACAAGGCATCTGCTTCATCAGCTTCGAGTGCCTTGTCTCTTATGAGAGCAAGTCTTTCTGGATTTAAGTTTTGTTGTTTTTCTCTCATCATTGGAGGCAGATTGTTGGTGCTGGTTCTGGCAGAGAACTCAAGCACCAATCTGTTAGCCTCTGATTGTGGGTCATGATGAGTGCATTTCGGGGCTTGGCGGCTTGTCGCTTGCCTGACCCGTTTCCACAGCTCTGTAAGGCTGGTCTGGTACCCAAAAGACTGGCACCATTCCAGCCATTTTTCCTGCCTTACTCTGTTGGCAGTTTCCTTGGCATCCACAACAGCTTCCCTCAGCAGGGCCAGGTTGTCGGGAGATCTTTGCCGTCGGAAGTTTTTTCTACACATATTAACCCTGTGGTTGACCTCTTTGATCTCGTCATTATAGTACCAGGCGTCTTTGTGAGTTCTGGACCATGGACGAGTTTTGGGAATGGTTTGTGAGGCTGCCTGGTTTATGGCCTGGATTAGCCTTGCCTCTAGCACATCCACATCTTCATTATCGTTATTGGGTACATTGTCTCTCAGACATCGAGCCAAGCCTTCCTGGAAGGCAAACCAGTTGGCCTTGTCAGTTTTCCATTTAGGAATGTGATGTGGTCTTTGGGCTGGACCTGCATCCATTAGTGTGGTGACTATGCCGTAGTGATCACTAGTAACTGTATCATCAACACACCATCGAATTCTCTCCACCATTGTTGCAGTGGCAAAGGTGAGGTCTAGGACCCCTCCCTTCACATGCGTTGGTTCTTTGGTGTTGAGAAGAGCGATCTCAGGGAATGTCTCAAGCACTTCTGCTATGTGAATGCCTGCCGCGTTCGGCCTTTTGCGGGGATTCAGCATGGCCATGTGTGCATTGAAGTCTCCCCCTATGATCACTCGGTCTTGTGCTGCAGTAGCACAGACCTGGTTTAGATCTAAGCTCTCACACAGTGGTTTGCTATAAATATTGTATATTTTTATAGAGCCCCCAGGTAGCTGAATCTCAACAGCAAGAGATTCAACACCATCTCCACAGTGCGGCGGATTGGCTATTAAGGAGCAAGGGATAGCTTCTTTTACCAGGGTCATCAGGCCTCTAGCACCATCCAGGTTTGGAGTGGTGAAGGCATGATATCCTGAGAAGCACACGGATCCCATTGTTAGTGTCTCCTGGAGCATGACGACGTCAATGCTCCTTGCTCGCACAATGGACTGGAGAAATGAGTTCTTGCTTTTATAGCTACAGATATTCCACTGCAGTATGCTTAGATTGTGTGCCATGATGGTTACTCAGTGTCACTTGCTTCATCTTCTGATGCCCCAGTGCTGGTGGCATCAGATAAATACAGATCCTCATTGATTGAGGATTGTACAACTTCCTCTAAGTCAGACACTCCGGTTAAGGCCTTACCAGGGGATGTAGGGCCTAGGTTGGAAGTGTCACCTTGGTTCGGAGGACGAGACTTTGGCTGTACAGACTCGGCCTGCTGCACAGTTTCAGTCTGTCCTGACAGACTAGCTGGGGTTTTATGTGATGTTTCTTTTGAAGCTAGCCTGTCATCCGAGGATTTGGGGAGGGGAGCGCTGCTCGTTATCGGTTTGGAGGCTTCTAGCTTCCTTCCCTTCAGAGCTGCCACAGTTTGGGTCATAGCTGTCATGGCGACCTGCACTGCTTTCTCCGCCTCCTCACTGGTCCTCCCCAAGGCTGTTGCTACTGCAGAAACTACAGCACTCAACAGGAGAGTCATATCTTTCTCGTCAAAGAAAAGATTATCATCTACTGGGGGGACCATTGCTGTGGG
>NC_091549.1:26179309-26181809 GCF_042767895.1 Penaeus vannamei
CTAAATATATTATATAAATATACATATAATACAGATTAAATGTACCAAAATAAAATACACTAAATATATTTCTCGTATACAGATGAAATACACCAAATATATTCTCGTATACAGATGAAATACTCATATATAGATGAAGTACTCATTTATAGAAAAAATACACTAATATATAGATGAAATACACTGAAATGCTGATGAAATGTAGATGCTGTATGCGCATCAATTACATTTATTTTCAGATGGTTAAATGGTTGTTGATAGTTTATTTAGCATGTTCTATGTGAATCATATTTATTAACTGTAAGCGTTCTTTCCCTTGAAAAGGGATAAATCCAGCTGATCTGTTACAGTTTATTATGTACAAATACTGATCAATCCCTTCCCTCTTTCTATGTAGCAACTTAATTCATTTCCTTAAATAAGGAATTAGTATTAAAATATGCAATTACGTATCAGTTTCCATGATGTAACAACCACGACCCGCAACCTGCAGCTGGGCATAATTACCCAGGTTGGGTCACTCCAGGTCCACAGCCTTGTCCTCACTCAGTCACCAGCAGGTGCTTCTTGCGACTCAGTGACGAGACCTGATTAGCTCACCTCGACACTTAACGGCTCTCTGATTGGACTGCAGGCTCCCCTCATTCCCGGTTCTATTACACAGCCCTTGTGTATTTAAGTTGCAGAATCCGAAACGAGATCCTTGATCCTTGGGTGGCCCCACTCTCCCTCTCGTTGAGGCAGCCTCCCCCACTTGCTGGCCTCCTGGGAAGAATTGTCCAATGCTCCTGCATCCCCTCTGATCTCTCCCAAGGGGTTCCTTGACCTATCCTCTGAGGTGACGCGAGTCCTGAAGGTTGAACGATGCCGTGAATAAATCCGCCCTGTAGCTAGCAACACACCTCTTTGGTCCTCCATTCCAGTATGTCAGGTGGCCTGATCCCGGTCCGATCAGGTCAATCAACTGGTCTCCTTAGGGAGGCTAGGGCCTAACAGTCACTGTTATTTGCCCTCAAACGGGTCACGTGAGTGCCTTACAAAATAACCAGTAGGTTTGTATACCCTGTAGCTATTAGAGAATGTGCTCTAACGCACAGCTTCCCTTTATTGGACTCCGTGGAGGGTGGGGTGCGAGAGACTGAAGGAACTGTTAAATCGTATGGCAAGCAAAACTAATAAAAAAAACCTCGGAATGACCATAAAGGTGACGAATCTGGCAAGGAAAAGACTATAACATTCACCCTGAAGACTTACAAAGCTTCGGGTGACCTGAAGAAGGCAAAATCATAGGCTGAATGGTTCAGGCCCCTTACTAAAAATGAAAAGACAGAAAAAACTATGCAAAGCAAAGTCTGTCCATGAAATAGTGCAACATCTGGACTTGAGGGCTGGCCTCTCCAGGCTTGCAGCCCATACAGAGAGAAGTTCTTAGACATCTCAAAACCAGACGGAGCCATAAGCTGAACCAGTCCAATCAGCTGCCCTCAAGCCAAGATGATGGTACTAAATCAGCTCCGATGGAAAATGGGACTGCCTCATGAACACCTGCACGCGTTCACCAGGGGTATGATCACAGCCCACAACATCGCCACACTCCTAAGCACAATGTGCACTACTCTCTCTGTGGTTGTATTCCTAGACCTGGAGGATACTCAATATGCACCTGTCAGAGGGATGTGGGATCCTCTCATGTGCAGACGATCTGGCAATCACCTCCTCTGGTAAGCAATACCTCACAAGACCCCAACGTTATCTGGACCTTGTGTCTGAAGGGTGTTGCAGGATGGGTCTCAGGATTTCAGCTGCAAAATCAAAAGCTATGGCTCTGAAAACCAATGTGAAAACACAAAACTCACTCTCCTTTGCGGAAAATAAATCAGGTGCATCACGAGTGTTCAAGTCAGATTCTATAGAAAAGTTCGGACAACACTTTTCGTATCCTAGTAATGTCAGTGACTACACCAGATGGCCAGGGTATGCTACAATAATGATAATAAAAATAATAACAAATGTGTAAAATCGAATGAATGTGATGGTAAGAACAACTATGCATTATAATAAGAGCAATAATATTAATAATGAATGATGAATAACATCAAAATTTCAACTTAATAAATAAAATTACCAGTCTGATGGTTTATAAGTATAACGTAATGAACTTCAACACAGGCAGTAGTATTAGTTTAACTTATTTAATTTCAAATTAATATATAGACAAATTACCAGTTTGTATGATTTATGAGCATACCGTAATGTTCTTCAAAACAGATAGAGGTATTCGGCTTCGATGTAATTTTAGTGTCGTCAAAATCACGTAAAATAACACATGCTTCTCTCCTTAGTGCTGATGCTCATCACAGTCCTCTGTGACTCTTTGTTAATTTTGTTTACAAATAGGTGGTTCCACAAGTGCTTAGTCCCCATACTCATCTCACCTGTTAGACCTTATCTTTGATTTTTAGAATCTTTTTTATTTTTTCTTGCTTAAAATATTGGTCCT
>NC_091549.1:26191809-26194309 GCF_042767895.1 Penaeus vannamei
TAAATAAATAAACTTTGACAGGAAAGGGAATAAAATAAGATATTTCATACAAAGAGATGCAGATTAAGAAGAGACAATCAAAACGTTACGATACACTCGGCTGCGAGACCTTATCTTACAAAAACGAAGGCATACACCAATACATGTCTCTATACTTAAAGTCACGCATATACGTATTTCCAAATTACTAAGACAGCCCGATTGCATGCCAATGTATACGTATTTCTTGGATTGTTCTCTTGGCACATTTGGAGATGTAAAAAACATTCTTCTCATTGATTTTAGCTTATTTTTCCCCTCTCTAGTGACGAAGGTAACATTGCCTGCATATGCATCACTTTCCGTTGCTGCTGAAAAAGAATGAATGCGAAGAGACAGATATCAAATGGGCGAAAATCATTAGAATAATGGTAAAGATATGGTGATAATGATAATGATGATAAGAGTGAGGATGACAATTTATGATTAGGATGTGAATACAAATGAAAAGAACAAACAAACAAGCACATGTTGCATATGAAAGAAACAAGAACTACCGACAGTAGAAGTGCTGAAGATAAGGGTGTCAGAAAAGACTTAACAAGAACGATATATGGAAATGAAATTGAAGAGAAAATGATATAACACATTTTAAATAAACCAGAAGGTAAAAAAAAAAAAAAAAAAAAAAAAAAAAAAAAAAAAAAAAAAAAAAAAAAAAAAAAAAACGACATCCTAGTATAACACTGAAGTCCTCGACTTCAGGAAGAGCGAATATTGACTCAGCAATCCTAAGAGAAAAAGAATTGAACAAGTAACTAACCATGAGAACAGAAACAAACACGCGATAAAAAAAATAATAATGATAATAAAAATTAAGAGTTAGAAAATGTGTCAAAGAAAATTATGTATATAGTAATTGAAATAATAATGATAAAAAACAACGTGAAACTGTAAAACGCCAAACTTTAAACCATAGGCCCAGAAGCAAAGGAAACATAAGAACTTTGGAAACCGATATCGACCAGCCCTGGAGAGCACAACAAATATGCAGAAAGCTTATCCGACACGAGAGAACTTATACAGGATGAATATGATAGTCAAGATGATATCACAGGAAATTCACGAGACATGGAGACGGCCACATAATACAAACAACTGGGGTCATGGAATACTGTTTTTTTTTTTTTTTTTTTTTTTTTAATATGGCTTTTTCAATGTGGTTTCTTGGATATATATTTCTTCTTTTTGTTTAGATTAATTCAAAAAGTGAAAAGTGCCATAATGAACTACAAACTACAACTAGACGAACAAACTACTACTACTAATACAACTGTTAATTCTATTACTACTACCACCAATACTATTACTAATACCACTACTACTACTACTACTACTACTATTACTACTATTACTATTACTACTATTACTACTACTACTGCTATTACTACTACTACTACTATTACTACTACTACTATTACTACTACTATTGCTATTACTACTACTAATAATAATAACATTACTACTACTACTACTAATATTACTACTACAACTATTCTACTACTGCTACTATTGCTATTACTACTACCACTGCTACTACTAAAACTATTATTTCTACTACTACTACTGTTACTACTTCCACTACTACTACTAAACTGTTATTTCTACTACTACTGCTATTACTACTACCATTACTTCAACTATTACTATTGTTATAATTGCTACTACTACTACTACTACTACTACACCTATTACTTCTACTACTAGTACAAATATTATTACTACTATTATTACTACCACTACCACTACTACTACAGCTGTTACTTCTACTACTACTACAACTATTACTTCTACTACTACTATTATTACTACCACTAACACTACTGCTTCTACAAATATTACTACTACTGCTGCTACTCCTACTACTACTATTACTGCTACTAATATTACTACTACTGATGATAATAATAAGAAAAATTAAATAGCATAACGTTAATGACAATAACGATGATATTGACAATGATAATAACGATGATGATGAAAATAATCGTAATATGACCAATAGAAGTGACGGCAAGTGCAAAGTTGATTATGATATTAAGAAGAGTAATCGTAATGATAATCAATAACAATAATGACGATGATGATGAAGATTATCATAATGCTAACGATAACGATGATGATGGCGATGCCAGCTACCAAAACAAAATCGCGTAATTGGCAAAACAAAGAATTTTCTGTTTCCAATCAATCTGAAGCTCAGGGCATAAGAGAATTAATTTTTTGACTAAGGAGTATGGCATTGTGATTATTACATGAAATTTTCTCACTTCCGAAGAAATACCTGCACCCTATTAGTTATCCCATGCCCAGTTGCTGATGACGAGCTTTTAACCTTGGATCTTAAATACAGAAAAACCAAAGCGACAACCAGTCACCAAACTTCTTGTGATCTATCTCATTACGATCCTACATTACTCTCCGAACATATAGCTAACAAATCATCGCTCTTAGACACTTT
>NC_091549.1:26206809-26209309 GCF_042767895.1 Penaeus vannamei
ATCACTGTCGGTCCAGCGGTGGTTCGAGACAACGTAGTCGATAAGGTCCTTGTTGTCCAGCCCGGTGCTGAATTTGAGTCCAAGGGAGAGGGCTTCTAGTTCCGTGTGGGTAAGACGTTTGGAGGACATGTTTCTAAGAAGATCACTACGTCCAGCTTTTGACCATCTGCTCTTGCTGCATATGCGGTGTAATTTCTCCTGATGTTTGACTCGTTGAGCATGATCTTCCTGTTGGAGTTGGAGGACCAGCCCATGGGGAAGGTGTTCGCCCTCGAGTTCGTTCCGGAGTTCATAGAGTCGATGTTGAAGGGTCCTAATGGCCTCCACAAGGAAGGCCCGAGCGCTATCAGGGAACGGATGCTCGCCGGATTTAAACTGGCTCGGAGCTGAAGGTGGCAACACTTGCTCAGCCAAGCAGTCCATCAGGAAACAACGTCGATTCTTGACACTCTGGATCTTGCGTCTTGTGAAGAAATCCCGGGGAGGGGCAGACCGCTCGCCACTCATACCGTAAGAAGGATGAACCGTATTCATGTGGACAAATGTGGAAAGGTATGAATGAGAACGAATATCTTCACAATACAAGAGATGTATTTGACCGGTTTCGATTATATCTTCGTCAGAAATACATACATTTTGGAGAATACACAGCATATTTATATTACATCGGAGCTGATGAATCACCTGATGACCGTGACCTCGCGCTCGTTGTGCGTATAATTGCTGCCGCGACCTTGGATAGTTTGAATCTACCCGATGCGGTGTTCATGTTTTTCTCTGTCGCGATGTATGCAGCTTCCATGACCTTCCTTTTGTGTTTGCTTAATCCTTCATGGATTGTTTCAGCTTCTTTCCAGTTCGGTAGATGTCCAGCTTCATCTACATGAACCACCATGGCGTTGGAATTTCTATGGTGACGGACGTCGGCGCGATGTTCGTAGATCCTGGTGTTGAAGCCACGTCCAGTTTCACCATAGTATGCCATATCGCAACCGCTGCAGGGTATGCGGTATACTGCACTGTCGGTGTTGCTTTTCTGTTGTTTCTTTTCTCGTATTAGGTCATGTATCTTTTCCCCGGATGTGCTGGCGATGTTCATAGTATTGCCAAAGTATTTGCTGATCGCCTGGGAGAGATTACATGGAGGTAATACGAGAAAATTGGAGGATATCACGGGGTTAGATCTTGAAAGTATGTTCTCCGCCTTCTTTCTGAGGTTCAGCAGGAGACCTTTGGGGTATTTATGTTTCATGAAAGAATCAATTACATATGTAACTTCACTTTCAAGGAACTCAGGGCTGCAAATCCTCAGTGCCCGGAGGAAGAACCCAATCACAACCCCAGATTTAGTTCTATTGCTGTGTGCGGAGTAATAATGGATATAATCATCTTTATTAGTCGGCTTCCTGTATACAGAAAAACGTAGGTCTTCATCACCCCGATGGATCAGAGTGTCCAGGAAAGGTAACTTCTGATCCTCTTCTTCCTCCACGGTGAACTGGATTTTCTCGTGGACGGAGTTCAGCCGCGTCAGTGTATGGTGCAAGTTCTATTGCTGTGTGCGGAGTAATAATGGATATAATCATCTTTATTAGTCGGCTTCCTGTATACAGAAAAACGTAGGTCTTCATCACCCCGATGGATCAGAGTGTACACCGCATATGCAGCAAGAGCAGATGGTCAAAAGCTGGACGTAGTGATCTTCTTAGAAACATGTCCTCCAAACGTCTTACCCACACGGAACTAGAAGCCCTCTCCCTTGGACTCAAATTCAGCACCGGGCTGGACAACAAGGACCTTATCGACTACGTTGTCTCGAACCACCGCTGGACCGACAGTGATGTCGACAAAGGGTTCATCCAAGGGATCACCGCCTGCTGTGTTGCCGATGCGTCGTCACGCTCCCCGGCGATCCCTCGCAGATACGTCACTGCGTTGAAGAGCCTACGCGACGACGAGACCATCGTCATCACCCAGGCAGACAAAGGTGGGGGTATTGCTGTTATGGATAAGACTGACTATATATGTAAAATGAACGATTTACTTTCCGATGCTTCTGTTTACAGGAAAGTGACGAAAGGCGAGGGTAAGATGGAAGCTGCCAGGTTTAAGAAGAAGGCGAGGGACGTACTCCTGCGGTCGGCTAAGGGGAAAGGCTTGCTTCACCTGCTGGAGGAGGCCCCCCGCAACCCGTCCATGAGAGGTCTCCCGAAGGTACACAAGCCAGGTGTGCCGATGAGACCGATCACGTCTGGCATTGGCAGCGCTCCCCATCGCCTGGCGAAGTGTTTGGCGAAACCCCTCTCCGCCGCCATGGGAGTCATCAGTGATTCTCACCTGAAGAACTCTGCGGACCTTATCAGACGTCTGCAGGGTTCTGTATATAAAAATAAAAAACTGGCTAGTTTTGACGTTAAATCCCTTTTTACAAATGTACCCACAGATGGAGCTATCCGGGCAGTCGAGAGGGTCACCGGATCCATGGTAGATGACGAACTTC
>NC_091549.1:26214309-26216809 GCF_042767895.1 Penaeus vannamei
AATTGAGAATTCGATCATTTCGTTTGCCCACGGCGGGGGTTCTTTGTAATCAGGGTGAGGGGAGTCCATACCCTTGGCAAGCAATGAATCTTTTAGTTGAAAGCGTATCAAAATTCTGGCTGTATGTGTGAGCCAGGAATTGTCTGCAAACAACTGATAATCTTGTTGTAGGCGTCTGAGAACTCTTTGTCTTAGATAGGAGTTTCTGGGTGCCTGCAGGACCTTGGAAAGGAACTGTGCTGCCATTAGATCTATTCTAGTGTCCATTGACGGTAAATCAGCTTCCATGAGGAGGTTGATGACCTTTGTCCACTTAGGTGCACCTAGAATTATCCTGGCTGCTTCGTTTTGTATTGTTTCCAGTTTTTCTTTTAATGTTGTGCTGGAAGCAATGAGGGCGACAAATGTATAGTCAATAATAGGACGGACAGCATGTACATAGAATGATTTTAGTACTTTGTGTCCTGCTCCTATGTGTCTCCCTGCCATGACTTTCATGACTGACAGTCTTTCCTTGGTTCTGTCAAGCAGGTATTGGATCTCCTTTTTGAAAGTGAGTATGTGTCCTATCCATACACCAAGGTATAGATAATCCTTCACCCATTCCAGATCCATACCCTGTATGGTGAGTTTTTTGTTTCTGACATTGGTTCTCAGTGCCATTGCTTTGGATTTTGCTGCTGATAGTTTTAGACCCGTCCTACAACACTCTTCAGACACCAGGTTCAGACAACGCTGAGCTCTAGTAAGGCAGTGGTTGCCAGAGGCTATGATTGCCAAGTCATCTGCATAAGATATGATCTTGCATCCCTCTGGCAGGTGAATGTCGAGTATGTTGGACATGAGGGTATTAAACAGGGCTGGACTAAGAACCCCTCCCTGTGGAGTTCCATTTTCAAGTGGCATGTGCTGTGAGAGGTAGCCTTGAAATCTGACATTTGCTGATCTATTTTTAAAATAGTCAGCTATCCAGGCCAAGAGTCTGCCTTTGACTCCTTTGTGGATTAGGGTCTCTTGAATGGCAAGTGGACTTGCCAACTCAAAAGCCTTCTCCAGGTCAAGGAAGACAACCACGGCGGGCGAGGTGCAGATTGTGCTTAAGTGTGTGGAAATGCTATGAGCATTGCTCTTACCCCTTGTGAACCCGTGCAGGTGTTCATGGGGGGGACCCGTTTTCCATCGGAGCCTGTTGAGTACCATCTTCTCAGATGTTTTACCCAGGCAGCTGAGAAGAGAGATGGGGCGGTACTTGCCAGGCTCCTTTGGCTTTGGGATGGGAACTATTGTGGCTTGTTTCCAGCTCTGGGGCACCGTGGCTGTTTGCCAGGATTTGTTGATAACCTGCAAGAATGCAAGTTCTCCTGCAAGGCCTAGATGCGAAATGATGGGGTGAGAGATCCCATCAGATCCCGGTGCAGACCCAGAACTGGATTTGTATGATTTTCTTAGTTCCCTAAGAGAGAACAAGGCATCTGTTTCATCAGCTTCGAGTGCCTTGTCTCTTATGAGAGCAAGTCTTTCTGGATTTAAGTTTTGTTGTTTTTCTCTCATCATTGGAGGCAGATTGTTGGTGCTGGTTCTGGCAGAGAACTCAAGCACCAATCTGTTAGCCTCTGATTGTGGGTCATGATGAGTGCATTTCGGGGCTTGGCGGCTGGTCGCTTGCCTGTCCCGTTTCCACAACTCTGTAAGGCTGGTCTGGTACCCAAAAGACTGGCACCATTCTAGCCATTTTTCCTGCCTTACTCTGTTGGCAGTTTCCTTGGCATCCACAACAGCTTCCCTCAACAGGGCCAGATTGTCGGGAGATCTTTGCCGTCGGAATTTTTTTCTACACATATTAACCTTGTGGTTGACCTCTTTGATCTCGTCATTATAGTACCAGGCGTCTTTGTGAGTTCTGGACCATGGGCGAGTTTTGGGAATGGTTTGTGAGGCAGCCTGGTTTATGGCCTGGATTAGCCTTGCCTCTAGCACATCCACATTTTCATTATTGTTATTGGGTTCATTGTCTTTCAGACATCGAGCCAAGCCTTCTTGGAAGGCAAACCAGTTGGCCTTGTCAGTTTTCCATTAAGGAATGTGATGTGGTATTTGGGCTGGACCTGCATCCATTAGTGTGGTGACTATGCCGTAATGATCACTGGTAACCGTATCATCGACACACCACCGAATTCTCTCCACCATTGTTGCAGTGGCAAAGGTGAGGTCTAGGACCCCTCCCTTCACATGCGTTGGTTCTTTGGTGTTGAGAAGAGCGATCTCAGGGAATGCCTCAAGCACTTCTGCTATGTGAATGCCTGCCGCGTTCGGCCTTTTGCGGGGATTCAGCATGGCCATGTGTGCATTGAAGTCTCCTCCTATGATCACTCGGTCTTGTGCTGCAGTAGCACAGACCTGGTTTAGATATAAGCTCTCACACAGTGGTTTGCTATAAATATTGTACATTTTTATAGAGCCCCCAGGTAGCTGAATCTCAACAGCAAAAGATTCAACACCA
>NC_091549.1:26224309-26229511 GCF_042767895.1 Penaeus vannamei
CCGGGGGGGTTTCCCTTTCCTCCCCCCCGGGGGGCCTCTTTTTTTAAAATCTTATGAAATTTTCACTTAGTGGCCGACAGCTCCAGCTAAGGAATGTAAATTGAAAAAAAAAGTTAAGTATTGAGCCAATGACGGTATGGGCGGGACGGATGATTCACCCTATACTTACCTTACATGTCATATGCCCCCTTTTGGGGTTCCCTACTATTTAGTTTTTTCTTACGTTTTCTATTACAGTTTCTCCTTTCATTTTTTTTTCCCTACATCTTGTATTTTTCTTAGTATTTCCCCCCCTTTTAATTTTCCCTGGCTTCTTTTTCCGAGTTTAAGTGATTTCAATTTTTTTTTAATTATTCATCCACATTCTAGAACATGCAAATATTTCCCGCCGTAATTTCCCCCAAAAAAGGTCATATCCCCTTGGGAAGAAACAGTAGGGGGGGATGTTGACATAAGGGTGTGTTTTAAATATATATACATATGTATGTGTGTGTGTGATTCTTTGTGTGCACGCATATTATCCATTTTAACCCCTTTTCGGATGCCCGCTGAACTTTGGGGGGGGAAAAAAGGTTTTGGCACCCTCTTGCTGGTGGGGGCCCCCGGGGGGTGAATGTCCGTACCTACATATATATACGCTGTTGATAGAGTGATGTGAAAATAAAAATTTGAACGATACCCCCGCGTGTGGAAAAGGCATAAAGATCAAGCCCTATGTTTAATCTAAAAAAATTTTCTTAAAAAAACTGGAACATTATCGGAATCATAATGAGAAGGCCCGCAAAGAGATAAAAAAAAATGAACAGTAAACACATCCAATATAGCAAAGGAAATGACAAAAACCTAGGGGGGGGCCTCCTGATCAACAAGAAGCTCAACAGTCAAAAAACTAAAAATCTCAGATACAGTTTTTCAGTAACCCTCAGGGTCTCAAAGTAATATAAAAGGGAAAAACATACAAGTATTGCTCTAACTTCCATCGTGTCAAAAAACTTGACAAATTTTACGACGACCTTTAATTGAAACTAAAGAGACAAAACTCCCCTAACATATTGGGGGGAAAAAAAAAAAAAAAGAATGCCCCGAACCATTTGGATAGGGGGACTCAACGAGCATGGTTTTGATCTCGTAAATATTGAGGCTGCTCAGATCCTGAACACCTACTTAAAAAAAAAAAGAAAAAAAGACAGTGCAGCCAAAAATTTTGCTTTTGATAGAATCCATTACATCTTTCTAGATCAACACAACAATTTCAAAGATGTTTAGAAGTTAAACAAAGTAGATGTCAACAGTGATCACAGAATGGTAAGAAGCAGAATTATGATTGAAGCAAAAAAAAAAAAAAAAAAAAAAAGAGAGAGAGAGAGAGGGGGGGGGGGGGGGGAAAAAGGGATCTAAGCTGCTAACCACAGTAAGATAAAAAAAAAAACCCAGAATAACAAAGAATTAAGAAAGCGCAAATGGAAGATCTGATTAGATATTGCACAAAAATTGTTGAAGAAAAATTACATAAAGGGCGAGGTTTTCCCCCCCGAAAAAAAGGGAAACAAAATTGGGAGAAAGTTAAATAATACTAGAAAAAAGGGGGTCGATAACAGCAGACAGATACCGTATTGTCGAAAGACCCCCGGATTTTTTTTGAGAAACGACTCTACTGACCGTTTCGACCTCATTTCAAACGAACCGAAAATTCGGGGAAAAGTTCAATTTCCGAACGTCACTATTGACCTCATTGAGGTTGCAGGTGAAACCATCTACGAACCAAGAGCCATTCAAAAAAGCCCCCCCCCCCTGGGGGTATATCCCGACTTTAATGCATTTATCTGTTTTAGATTCAAACGGCAGGGTGGGTCTTAGCGTTAGACCTATAAAAAAAAGGGGAAAGAAGGACGGGAAGGTTTTTTGGGGAAACTTGGGCGAGGGGTGAAAGGGAAAAAACCCCAGGTATGTGAGAATTAGGGGGAAGGAGGATGCGTAAGAGACGGGGAGAGAATGTGAAAAAGGTAGAGAGAGGATTAGAGAGATGGGTAGAGGATGGGGCTGGATGCAGGTGAGCAGGAGAAGAGGTTCCCAACACAATTCGTTGATTTCCGCACCAAAGGAACAAGAGATAAATCGAAAAAACACCCTGGCAAGAGCTATTTGCCAATTGTGCTAAAAGAAGAATTTACAATCAGTATTTTAAAAAAAAGTCACAAAGGCGCAGAAACGTTTAACTTTACAACGAAGGAAATGTTAAAATGCGATCACTACAGCGTGCACACAACAGAACCCCCACACACACAATATATATTTTATATATATTTACACGCACACACGCACGCACACATTCACACACACACACACACACAACACAAAACACACACACACAACATAAAAATATATATATATATATATAAAATATATATATATATATATATATATATAAAAATAAAATATATATAATAATAAAATATATAAATATATATATATATATATATATATATTTTTTTTTTTTTTTGGGGGGGGGTGTGTGTGTGTGTGTGTGTTTGTGGGTTTTTTGAAAAAAAATTTTATATATATATATATATATATATATATATATATATATATATATATATATATATATATTTTTATGTATGTATTTTTGTATGTATGTTTTATTAAAAAAATATAAAATATATATTATATATATATATATATATATATATATATATATATATATATATATAATTTATAAAAAAAACACAATTTAAAAAAATAAAAATATAAAATAAAATACAAACAAAAAAAAAATATATATATATATATATATATATATATATATATATATATATATATATATTTTTGTATGTATGTATGTATGTATATGTATATGTATATGAATAATTGTGTGTGTGTGTTTTTTTTTTAAAAGAAATTATATATATAATAATAATATATATATATATATATAATTTTTTTATGTATGTATGTATGTATGTATTATGTATTTTGTATGTATATACCCTTTTCTAAAATATAAACAAACATTCAATTATATATATTTGGGGGGTTATGTGTGCACGCATAAGCATATAATCTAATATCAACCCCCCCCCCAATGCTCATGGAAATGATAATAATGATGGAAAAGTAACGATGGTTTTTAGTAATAATGATAAAAATAAGTCAAAAACTGCAGTTACCTTAACGATATTAAAACACATGGAATTAAATCAAACTGGTGCATATCATAACAGTTATCCTATCAGAAGGATACTGAATCTCATCTGCATTCATCGAAATTTTGGGAGAATAGGAATAAGATATTTACTAACATGAATGTGTTATTAACCCTCCTGATAATGAAAGTCAAAAAAATGAAATTAAATAGCATATCATAAAAAAAATAATGACAGATTGATGATAAGATATTTGAATATAGCTAATTATGTTGAATATAAATATGGGGGTTTTCCTTTTGTATAATCATTGGTGTTATTGCATTTGCTGTTGTTTTTTTTAAAAGGGGGTTTTTGGGGTTTTACTTGTGAAGATATTCATGATCATACGTATGCAAAAAGGGAAATTGCATTTATAATTTCTTTTGATTCCAAAACAATATTTTTAAACATGAACTGGTTTTATTTAATCCATTTTAATTTTATTCTTCGTACTTATCTTAATAATTTTATCTTTATAATTTAAAATTTATATAAAGTTTCATTTGCTTTATAATTGTTCGCTGTTGTTTAGTCGATCCTTATTATCATTTCTATAAAATTTTTGATAATATTTCTTTATATTTTTGTTGGCCACTAGCCTTCTGGGATAAAGTAATGCGACGAGAAAAATTTGGAGGCACAAACAGCGAGGTATGTATGACGTCAACAAAACAGCAGGTAGGGGGAAAAAACCCGCCCTCTTTTTTTTTTTAACTTACCTTCGTCGATATTTTAAAATAAATCATGTTTGTTTCAATAGATATGAATTTAAAATATTTTTACATTTTTAAAATTTTTTTTTTTCTAATGAAAATTTTTTAAATTTAACAGATTTGAAAACCCCCCCCAAAGTGATCCGAAGGGGCAGGGGGATCCAGGGAAATTTTTTGGTTTGGGGGACACCGGGTAACAACAATGAATCTGGGGGAGCCGCCCCAAAGAAACAGATACAAAAAGGGGGGGCCCCCTTCAATATTTATATTGTACAGTTACACATTGTTTGCATTCATATTGCTTTTCTTACATTAAACGCTGGGTGTACTTTTTTGTGGGAGGGTAAAAACCCCGAACACTATGTTGTTTGTGTAATTTAGTCAAAGTTGTTGCTTCTAGCTCTATACAGTGAGCAATAGTGTTATTATGTGTAGTAATTAGTTTTAACTAAGCACCATTTAAAAATTTTTTCAATGTAACAACAATACTCTAGAGTATAATTGGAACGGAAGTTGACAAAACATTGTTGTAACACTATAAGGAACTGATATTATTATTATTAATATTTTATTATTGTTAATTTAAAATTTTTGTTGCTTTTTTTCTGCTGCTGCCGTTGTTTTTTTTCGTTATTTTACATAATAATAACTATTAAAAATTTAAAGATAATGATTAAAATTATTTTTTTAAAATTTTATTATTATTATTTTTATTATTACCATTATCAAATTTTTTTTATTATTATTATTACCATTTTTAATATTTTTATTATTAATTTTATGTCATGATCATCGTCCTCCCCATCATTATTATGCCCATTATTATCATCATCATTATTATTTTTTAAAATTTTTATTTTTTTTTGTTATCATTACCTTTTTATTTTATTTTATTTATATTTATCATTTCTTTCCATAATTAAAAGTTCTTTTAATAGTTTTTGTTATATTTTTATCATTTTACTTTTTTATCATTGTTATTATTACCCTTATTATAATTGATATTGCTTTTTTTTCTTTGATTTTTTTTTAAATTTATCATAATCATTACTGAGTTTGGAAAATGTATCCTGTTTTTTTTTTTTTTTTTTTATTTTTTTTTTTTTTTATTATTTTTATTTTTTTTTTTTTCTACAAACAATATTTATTCTTGTTTTCATTATTTCATTAATATCGTCATCATATTACAGTATAATTTAAATAAAAGCAGAATTTGGGAAAGGCAGCTAATTTCACTTTTTTTTAAAAGCATCATTAAAACTGGGTTTTCGTTTATATCCTGCCTCATTTATCTACTAATTTGT
>NC_091549.1:26237511-26240011 GCF_042767895.1 Penaeus vannamei
CAAAGAATTTTCTGTTTCCAATCAATCTGAAGCTCAGGGCATAAGAGAATTAATTTTTTGACTAAGGAGTATGGCATTGTGATTATTACATGAAATTTTCTCACTTCCGAAGAAATACCTGCACCCTATTAGTTATCCCATGCCCAGTTGCTGATGACGAGCTTTTAACCTTGGATCTTAAATACAGAAAAACCAAAGCGACAACCAGTCACCAAACTTCTTGTGATCTATCTCATTACGATCCTACATTACTCTCCGAACATATAGCTAACAAATCATCGCTCTTAGACACTTTAGCAACAGATAATGTTGACAAGCAAATTACCCTTCTAACAGATGTGAAAAAGAACAACATAAACGCCTCCGCACCTATTAAAACTAAAACAGTAAAACGTCCTGCCGCCCCTGGGTTAGATGACACCATCAAGAGAGCCATAAATGATAGAAATAACCCTCAGAAAGCTCTCAAGATAAACAGACTTGACACCACCTTTCAGGCTGAATATGAGCACAAGAAGAGAAATGTAAAAACACTTATCCATTGTGCGAAAACAAATTATTTCAAAAGTTAAATGAATGTAGAAACGATTCTGCCGAAACATGGAAACTGGTCAAGATACTAGTGCCAAACAAGAAACAAATCACAAACGTTTCCAAACATTCCATAAATGATATAAAACACTTTAATGACTTCTTTGCAGAAGTCGGTAGGCTCACTTATTAACAGACAACCACCTCCACACAACTACAGACCATAAATGAAACAAGGCCTATAACAAACATTTTCATACCGCAACCAGTAGGAGTAGAAAGAATTATATTAACAATAACACACCTAAGAAAAACAAATTCCGTAGGAGCTGATGACATTGCACAGCGTTTCATAAAGGATAGTCAACTAGCAATTGCATACTATCAGACAGTCATCATTAATACATCACTAATCACTGGTGTTTATCCATCAATTTGGAAACATGGTATCATAACACCAAGTTTCATTCGGTGTTCCACAAGGCTTCATCCTAGGCCCAGTCTTATGCAGCATATTCATTAATGATCTGTCATCAAATGTCAAAAAATTGTCTTTTTATTCAGTACACTGATGACTTTCATTTTTCTTTCATGCCGCCTCTGTTTACAAATTAAATGAATTGATAGGAAAAGCTAAAGAAGCCCTTACAGAAGCAAAACAATACTTGGAAATGAATGGCCTGAAGCTAAAACCACAGAAAACACAATGTATTTTCATAGGTAGCCGTCAGAACATTGCAAAAATACCCACAAATAGTGTCAGGGTTTGGTTTCCCTTGACTTTGGTGGATATTGAGACTCAGTTCTGCTTTGGCTGTTTATTGATAAGAGGTGGCTTGTAGCGTGGCGTGGGCTGAGTCTTGTGGTAGAGCAAGGGCCTGGGACTTGCCCGGGGAGGCCAAGCAGGCGCGCCGAGCGGAACGCGCACGGGGAGAACCCCAAGGGGAGGTCCGGTCAAAGCGGAGACCCGGGGTAGAGTGTCCTGTAGCATTGAAGAGCAGGTCGCTGGTAAATAGCGCTGGGGACGTGGCTAGGTAACCCAAAGCCGTGATTGGTTCCTCAGAAATAGAATACCAGGGTTGCTACATCAAAGCCAACACAACAGTAAAAAAAATAGGAGTATACATAGATACATGACATTTGAGACACATTGACCACATCTACAGGGAAGTAATGATATACTTAAGTACCATCAAAAATAAAATACACACAGAAAGAGGAATTGCTGTTATACAAACACTAGCACTTAGTATAATTAATTACTGCCTATACATATGGGGCTCCACAAATAAAACACAAAATACAAAGGAAACATAAACTCCAGAACTTTGCAGCAAGAGTAGCAGTAGGAAATATAAATGAGTATGACCACATCACTCCACATATAAACACACTAAAATGGCTTAAAGTACAGCAGAAATGCAACTATGATACATGTATTCTGATTCATAAAATCATACAAATTGCCTATTACCTATACAGACAACAGGTAACACAACGGGTGTCCAAACGAGGAAAAACAACTGTTCATATATTAAGAGATCAAATACAGGAACTGGGGCAAGAAATATGCAAATCCAAGGACAGTGAAAGAATATCTACTGAAATATCAATGCCGCAAGCGCACAAACATTATGCCGAGCACGATATTTCAATCACATGATATTAGTGTTATGTGTCATTTTGTTCCACAAGCATTGTATAATATCTATGTTCATAGCATCCTATTACATTGTGTATACACCTTATATATAAATAGAATACCCATTGCAATTAATGGAACAAATTGTTTAAATTTGAATTTGAATTATAGAGACTTAGAGCAACTACGCTTATAACTGCAATAGTTTGCCCTGGGTGTTTATACTCCCACATTTTGTATACATTCCGATGTTCCAATAATATTACCAAATATAAACACGAAACGACTAATGGCAGGTGCCTTCGCGTCATTCTCGGTACATTTTAC
>NC_091549.1:26252511-26255011 GCF_042767895.1 Penaeus vannamei
TCATCTGCATAAGAGATGATCTTGCATCCCTCTGGCAGGTGAATATCGAGTATGTTGGACATGAGGGTATTAAACAGAGCTGGACTAAGAACCCCTCCCTGTGGAGTTCCATTTTCAAGTGGCATGTGCTGTGAGAGGTGGCCTTGAAATCTGATATTTGCTGATCTATTTTTAAAATAGTCAGCTATCCAGGCCAAGAGTCTGCCTTTGACTCCTTTGTGGAATAGGGTCTCTTGAATGGCAAGTGGACTTGCCAACTCAAAAGCCTTCTCCAGGTCAAGGAAGACAACCACGGCGGGCGAGGTGCAGATTGTGCTTAAGAGTGTGGAAATGCTATGAGCAGTGCTCTTACCCCTTGTGAACCCGTGCAGGTGTTCATGGGGGGGACCCGTTTTCCATCGGAGCCTGTTGAGTACCATCTTCTCAGCTGTTTTACCCAGGCAGCTGAGAAGAGAGATGGGGCGGTACTTGCCAGGCTCCTTTGGCTTTGGGATGGGAACTATTGTGGCTTGTTACCAGCTCTGGGGCACCGTGGCTGTTTGCCAGGATTTGTTGATAACCTGCAAGAATGCAAGTTCTCCTGCAAGGCCTAGATGCGAAATGATGGGGTGAGAGATCCCATCAGATCCCGGTGCAGACCCAGAACTGGATTTGTATAATTTTCTTAGTTCCCTAAGAGAGAACAAGGCATCTGTTTCATCAGCTTCGAGTGCCTTGTCTCTTATGAGAGCAAGTCTTTCTGGATTTAAGTTTTGTTGTTTTTCTCTCATCATTGGAGGCAGATTGTTGGTGCTGGTTCTGGCAGAGAACTCAAGCACCAATCTGTTAGCCTCTGATTGTGGGTCATGATGAGTGCATTTCGGGGCTTGGCGGCTTGTCGCTTGCCTGTCCTGTTTCCACAACTCTGTAAGGCTGGTCTGGTACCCAAAAGACTGGCACCATTCCAGCCATTTTTCCTGCCTTACTCTGTTGGCAGTTTCCTTGGCATCCACAACAGCTTCCCTCAACAGGGCCAGATTGTCGGGAGATCTTTGCCGTCGGAAGTTTTTTCTACACATATTAACCCTGTGGTTGACCTCTTTGATCTCGTCATTATAGTACCAGGCGTCTTTGTGAGTTCTGGACCATGGGCGAGTTTTGGGAATGGTTTGTGAGGCTGCCTGGTTTATGGCCTGGATTAGCCTTGCCTCTAGCACATCCACATTTTCATTATTGTTATTGGGTTCATTGTCTTTCAGACATCGAGCCAAGCCTTCTTGGAAGGCAAACCAGTTGGCCTTGTCAGTTTTCCATCAAGGAATGTGATGTGGTCTTTGGGCTGGACCTGCATCCATTAGTGTGGTGACTATGCCGTAGTGATCACTAGTAACCGTATCATCGACACACCACCGAATTCTCCCCACCATTGTTGCAGTGGCAAAGGTGAGGTCTAGGACCCCTCCCTTCACATGCGTTGGTTCTTTGGTGTTGAGAAGAGCGATCTCAGGGAATGTCTCAAGCACTTCTGCTATGTGAATGCCTGCCGCGTTCGGCCTTTTGCGGGGATTCAGCATGGCCATGTGTGCATTGAAGTCTCCTCCTATGATCACTCGGTCTTGTGCTGCAGTAGCACAGACCTGGTTTAGATCTAAGCTCTCACACAGTGGTTTGCTATAAATATTGTATATTTTTATAGAGCCCCCAGGTAGCTGAATCTCAACAGCAAGAGATTCAACACCATCTCCACAGTGCGGCGGATTGGCTATTAAGGAGCAAGGGATAGCTTCTTTTACCAGGGTCATCAGACCTCTAGCACCATCCAGATTTGGAGTGGTGAAGGCATGATATCCTGAGAAGCACACGGATCCCATTGTTAGTGTCTCCTGGAGCATTACGACGTCAATGCTCCTTGCTCACACAATGGACTGGAGTAAGGAGTTCTTGCTTTTATAGCTACAGATATTCCACTGCAGTATGCTTAGATTGTGTGCCATGATGGTTACTCAGTATCACTTGCTTCATCTTCCGATGCCCCAGTGCTGGTGGCATCAGATAAATACAGATCCTCGTTGATTGAGGATTGTACAACTTCCTCTAAGTCAGACACTCCGGTTAAGGCCTTACCGAGGGGTGTAGGGCCTAGGTTGGAAGTGTCACCTCGGGTCGGAGGACGAGACTTTGGCTGTACAGACTCGGCTTGCTGCACAGTTTCAGCCTGTCCTGACAGACTAGCTGGGGTTTTATGTGATGTTTCTTTTGAAGCTAGCCTGCCATCCGAGGATTTAGGGAGGGGGGCGCTGCTCGTTATCGGTTTGGAGGCTTCTAGCTTCCTTCCCTTCAGAGCCGCCACAGTTTGGGTCATAGCCGTCATGGCGACCTGCACTGCTTTCTCCGCCTCCTCACTGGTCCTCCCCAAGGCTGTTGCTACTGCAGAAACTACAGCACTCAACAGGAGAGTCCTATATTTCTCGTCAAAGAAAAGATTATCATCTACTGGGGGGACCATTGCTGTGGACTTTGA